>NW_008236924.1:3351592-3436581 GCF_000691975.1 Corvus brachyrhynchos | reverse complement strand
GCAGGAATGGATAATGAGTGCTAATGAAGTACTTTAAAAAGAAACAGCTTCCAGAAGGGAGGCTGAACATCTTGGTTTGAGTTTTCTGCCCATTTTTACCTACTTGGAACTTAGATGTCCCCAGGTGTTCTTGGTAGAAAATGGACAGCATCTGCAGGCATCAGGGATTCCCCAATTCCCTGTGAATATATCTGGGATTCTGGATATTGAAGTGGATGATACATGACCTTGATCCAACCTCTTAAGTACTATCTGTTCCTTGAGCACAACCAGAAAAGATGATCCTAATTATTTCCTAGAATTAGAGAGTTTCCAGGAGTTATTTTACTGAAAATAAGGGAAGTGAGCTGCCTGTTGATCACATATGACTAACTAATCATTTAGCTAATACTCATTTTTCCAGGCAGACAAGCTGCAGTCCCACAAGAATTTTACTTGTGGAGGTCCCACTGGGCGGAAAGGAATCAAGTGAAAAACATTCAAATAAAGGGCTGTGCTCCATCAGGAGGAAACTATTCCAGCTGAAATCTTACCCAGGAACTTGAGGGGGTAGCCGTGTGGGAACTCTCATCACAATCTCAAACCAGCAGCTACTGGGGAAAATGGGAGCTACTGTTTACTCAGAATGAGGGAGATCTTTGTGCCCGCAGTCACGTACTGAAAAAACTCCTGAGCTGTTAGTTGATCTCACAGCATCCTGATGCTCAAGGAGATGGGGGAAGGGGAGGGAGCTGGGCAGCTTTTTGCTCAGTATTGGTTCAACACAGTGGTAAGTGAAAAAGTCATCATATCATATGTATTTCTGGTATTTCAGAGATCTAATTTATGTATTTTGAATAAACAACCTGGAGATGGACTTGTTCCTGTATTTACCTCATGCCTAACTTTGCCATCTACCTTTGCTCACTCTGCCTGCCTGAAGTAGATCAGTAAGAATATTTATCCACAAACTATTTTCCCTGCAACTAAGTACACTTGGATAGGTATCAACAGTTGTGTTTTACAACATTCAAAACAGACTATCACGATTTCTGTATTTCTTTCTTCTCCTCCTTCTCATAGCCTCAACAAGAGCCAAGTACTGAAAGTTTGGCACTCAATTTGCAATGCAAATTAACTAACATGCTAATTACTTGATTTGTGCACACAAACACTATTTGTACAGTCACAGTCTATTGTTTGAGCACTAAATGATGAGCACACCGATTCAGTAGCTGGATGGAGACTTCCTGGAAAATGAAGTCCTTAAATTCAATTGCTGTTGGCACAAACAGCAAAACAAAGCAACACAAACAACAATCTCTATGACTCTGGTGAGTATAAAGTGATACAAATCACTGCTCCTAGTCATGTTTTAGCAGAAATTCAACAGAATGCCCTGCTCCCTCTTCCTTGATGCTGGGAACTAGATCCAACATAACCCTCAAAATAGCCCATCATTCTTTGCAGATTTGTGCTTTGCTATTTTTGGATCTTGGGGCTATTTCGAAAAAGTCAGAACTGCTGGCGCCAATTCAGCCACTCTTTCAACAAATGTTTTCTTCACCACCATAATATATATGCTGTGCATCTCTCTCACAGCAAACCCAAGTCCCAGGGAGGTGTGTCAAAACACTGGAGAAATCCCAGACTCTGCAGCGAGGTCCCTGCCAATCTCATCCAGGGGGATACTGAGCAGCCCAGTGGCTGCAGCAAATTCTGCCAGCTGGACAGAATCTCTCCTTGGTCTTCTGCCAGCTGAGGCATGGCAGAAACTGGTTGCTCCCCCCCAACACTTTTAATTTCAGGTTCAGAGGCAGCAATATCCCGGTTGGGTGGGGAATGGTGTCCTCATAACCCATCCCTGCTCCCAGGTGAGGTCTCAGCAATTCTTCATCAGGCTGAGTCTGCTCCTCTTGGGCTGGGTGAGCAGTGTAAAAAGCCCTGGGACCACATCTACAGACAGGCTTTTAATTTTAATTACTGAGAGAAGAGGTCTAATAGGGACCCATCCTCATGCTGTAGAAAAGTGGTTTGGAAGTATTGGGGGCTCACAAAATTTAAAAGCAGGAAGGCAAAAGAGGATAAGAATTTTCTCAGCAGAGAGAAAAATATATCACCTTAGTCTGCTTGCGTTAGTACTTTATTTCAGGATTGAGTTGTATGTCTTTAATTCATGTAGTGAAGTGTTTTACTCATCTTTTTTTATATGGATGAATTAAATTATTTTTGGCAAAAGATATAAAATATGCTGGATAGCTTTGCACTGTTCTAACATATGTTATTGCAATAATTCAGGCATTATAAAAAATGTTGTTAATACTATGGTATTGTCCTACTTACTACCAATTTAGTAAATTGTTCCAGAAATAGATTTTTTTTTTTTTTTGGAAAGTCTTTAAATAAGATGCCAAAAATGTGCATCCTTCATGGGATATAGTCTTCAAGAAAATATATATCCATCTGAAATAGCCCAAGGACATTCTAAGTCCATTGTTTGCCCATGTAAAATGTTTCCTTTTTATTAGCATGGGTTTTCCCTTATCCCTCTTCATAAAAGAGAGAGAGAGAAAAGGGGGAAAAAATGATACAGGGCTCATTTCAAAATCCATGAAAGTTGGATACTCCCAAAATTCCAACAAGATTACAGAGAAATCTCATCTGGTAAATATTACGTTCTGTTTTTGTCTTTGCTTAAGCTTTTACACAACTTGACAGCTTGTGGTATTGTGCCACATTTCAAAGTTAACGTTTACAAACATCTGGCTTGGGTTCAACATTCCTCTCCATATGGACCACAATGTCTCCAGCCTACACTGTTAGCCTGTGCAGAGTGAGGTAGAAAACCAGAGTTTTCCTAGAAAATTAAGGAAACTTCAACAAGCAAGCTCACTTTCATGATTCATTGAAAACAGCCTTGATTTTAATGCATCTTCATTTTAAAAAACAGCTTGTGCAGCCTTTTGTGGACATTAAAATTGGGTGGGAATTATTTTTTTTTCATCCGTGAAGATAGTCACTGTTTTAGAAAAATAGTTGTATCCTGAGCTGAGACAAAAGTCCAATATGACAATTGCTGTGAGTGGGAGACACAGCACAGGCCAAGTGAAACATTTTCTGTCAAATACTTTAAAAATGTTTAATTCAATTATGACTATTTTTGTAGGCATTGAGTGGCTTTTTTCCCAAAAAAAGTTAGAAAAAAAAAATTAATTTGGAAAATATTAAAAGGAAGCATTTGGATAAATCTGGAACATTTCAAAAACTATCTAGTGATGAAAACTTTGCTAAGCTAACCCTCTTTCCAACAAGAAAACAGCAGTTTCAGTAAATCCACATTCCTGACAATGCAGCTGTGACAATTTCACCGAAGGTTTTTGAATGTGGGTGTAATATGAAAGCACACTAATGGAAATATGTTTATTTCCCATAAACTTGGTGTCTCTTAAGCTTTGGATCAATAGATGAATTTTTCTTACCGGCTCACTGAAACAGCTACAATTCAATACATACCCAAGGCCATTTGTGTGGCTCTAGAATTTGAGTGTCTCACTATCTTTGCCATGATCTGAGGAGTGTAAGGGCTGTTACCTCCTTTTTGTCAAGGGTAACTGAGGCACACAAATACGTATTTTTCTTTGGGTCATACAGGAAGCTTCTGACCCAGCAGAAAATACCAGCTGGATTTCCAGATATCTGAACCAGAGCCACTGGTGTAGAAAGGAGCGTGCCCAGTTTGATCTCATCCATGAGAACTCATTAATGAAAGGTCTAGATTGGTATTTGGGTTTTTTTATTTTTTTTTTTAAATGAAGCTCTCCGAAATTTCTAATTTGAAAATTTGTGGAAGGGCTGAGGACGTTCAAAAACTCTCTAGGTGAGCTGACAGGTAGCCAGGAGCCTGGCAAAACAATTTAGTCTCCACTAAATTATGATACATCCTATTTTAATTGCATTTTTTTCAGTATAGTCTTTCTTCTCCAAGGGATGGTGCCAGATTACCAGCTGTGGAGTGAAGATCTCCAAACGTTTGACCTCCATCCTGACTTATAAGACAGCAATAGGTGCTGGATGAAAAGCACACATGTGGAGGAGATTGTTAAGTGGCCAGTAAACAAGATTTGGGTTTCAGATTCTCTGGCTTGGGAAATCTCTAGACTGCAGACTGCTGGAAAAGATCACTGTATACACACCCTGTTTCTTGAATTACACATTTCTTTAAAGGATGGAGCCGGGATTAACAGGGAACTGAGACCTGAAATTCCAGGTTTTATTCTCATGCCTTTTACAAGTGCACTGTATGATCATTACAAAATTCCTTAACCTCTCAGAGCCTGTTTGCCATCTTCTAGAATGGGATATTTTGACTTTAAACTTCAGAGGATTAACCTTTGTAAAATAATTTTACAGGCTTTGATAAAATTTGACATTAAAAAAAAAAGGCAAAAATGAAAAAAAAATGCTTCCTTGCAAATTCAGCAGCGTGCCTGTGCTGTCTGGGCACACAGATAGGGTTTGGGACAAGAGTTATATGTACTGTGGAAATAGTCATTCTTTATTCATTTTAAAAGGTCAACACAGCTTGCCAGCATATCACTGCTGCAGCTGTTGCAGAGCTTGTTATGGCATTAGGCTGACTCGGAATGATTTCCTTCCAAAGCTTTCTGGCACTGAGCACAGCCCGGCTGCACCCGGAGCGAGGAAACCATTCCTGGTGCTGCCGATGGCAACAGAGCCAGGGATCTGTTGGATTGGGAGCTGGAGATGGAGGGGGTGAGGAGGAGGAGGAGGAGGAAGGAGCCCCTGCCATGGGTGAGCTGGCAGCACGAGTTCCACCCCAAACCCCACACACGATGGGCTGCGATGCCTGCTGCTGATTCGGGTGTGTGCGAGCGCTGCCTCTGGGAAATCTTCTGAGTCCTTCTGAGCTAACAACCCTGATTTCTGATGGGAATGATCACAACAACTTCCATGCTGTGCAGCCCTTGGCACAGTGCAAATGTGGGGCTTGGGGCTGCTGATAGACAGGGAGCTGTTCTTTCTTTCTGCCTTTTATTTCTTTTTTTTATTTTGATCTATGGGTGGAACCCCCATAATTGTCAGAGGGAATTTCATACACCCTCTGATGACAGATTGAATCCTTGCAAGAATGTATCATTAGAACAAAAACACGCACAAAAAATTTGGTCTTCTAACATTTCAAATAAGACTAAAGAGGAACCTCCCTAGAAGGTCTTTCTGAGCCATTGTTTTAGTGACATTACTCTGTCTCAATCTCTCGAGAGTGAGGAAAGAATATCTTCTCCAAAGGAGATTCTGCAGGCAAAACAACCCATGAGCTGTCCCAGAGAGACCTTCCTGAATGGTCTATTGTTCAAGCTCTCCCCATATGCAGATCTCCTGTCTGGAAAAGCATCTGCAGCTTCAGACAGCACCTCTGTGCATCACATCTGCTCTCTCATTTCTGGCTTCTTCAATGGGATGTGCAAAATCTACTGCAGTCCAGACCCTGTCTCCAAATCTGATTTTAAGTGAAGAAGGCACCATTGAGATTATCCAAACTGTTATCCAGGCTCATGTCCTGCATTGCACATCCCACAGTTTGCAGCCAGTGATCCAGGCATCTCAACCAGGAAACAAGGGCTGCAGTGACAGCATATCTTGGAAAGCCTCAATGGGCAAGACGAACCCAACACAACATAAATTCAGCTCTCTAGAAGTCAACTCTCTGGTCTAGATTACTCCTTAAGTTTCCTGCAGCAGTCTGTGGAGAAAAGCAGGTGCTTCTGCAATGATTTCAGTGCATCTCAGATTGGCTGTACTGACTCTGGTGGTCTGTCTCACCATTAACCTTTTTGGGATACTGGATGACTACTTTAGCATGAACGCAATTTTTTAAATGGCTAAAACAAGACCAGAGTCTCCCACATCTTGTGGGAGCAGGTTTTAGTGGTTGGTCACCCTTGCTGGCAGTATTTCATATCTGATATCCACAACAAAATTCCCTTCACTGGGGTTTATATCATATTTTTGTGAAAAAATTAGGTTATCTCTGGTGTCAGAAGAAAGGAGTTACACGGCTACTGTTTAAAACTCCAGTAAGTGCAAAGGATCCAGGGTTTAAGCCCAGATTAGCTGGCCCTGTAGCTTCACTTGGATCTTCATGTTTGCTATACAAACGCTTCCATTTTTGCTCCTTTATTATCTCGACACAAGATATATAATTGATACACAAGAGCAAACTCCAGCAGCAGCCTCCCCACTGCAATGAGTGACACGAAGCAGGATCTCAGCAGACATTCCACAGACCCACAGGCAGAGGGAATTGGAAGCAAATCTTTCTACAACAACCTTAATTACACATAAGAGCCAGATAAACAATGCATAGCACACCTATTTACGTGTATTGCAGCTAACCATAAGGAGGCTGGGTGTGACAAACTGTGTCTTCACATAGATCATTTGTAATGAAAATTTCCTTTCAGCCATGAAGACCTCTGAGGTCATGCAAATGTTCCTAAATAGCTAGATAGGGTTACATGCGCTTGTGTGGATGTGTTTCAGAGGAGAGGGGACCAGTAATTCATGGCCACTCTCTGAGTGCCATATTTGCTTCAGATTTAAGAGAAGAGCACTACTTGTGTAAGTGCCTGTTCATAGAATTCCCTTAACTGGGAAGCCTTTAGTGCAAGTATTGTATGTCTTGTATTTAATGCAATGACACCAGGAGATCCTCTCAAATTCTCTCAGTAGAGAAATGGTTTTATTTTTACTGTGATGATCTATACAACTGATGTGCACAGTATTAAGCCTTTCTGATGGGAGGCCTGCTGCCTCTATCACCATCAGAGCCCATCAGCCAGGCTGGGATGAGTGGTACAGACTCACTCAGTGCCAGTGAAAGCTGGGAGGGGATGGTTGATAAATTCACAGCAGCTGAGAAGAAACCTATTTTGAAAAGAGAGAAGCAAGTCCCAGACCCTTAAAGCATGGCCAGGGCTGCTGGAAGACAAGCAAAGGAGGCTGCACCCAGCCATGAAGGTGCTGTCCTGCCATGGAAAAGCTCCACTTTTTGCCCTCACATGTCTGTAGCCAGCTGCTTGCTCCACTCTGCAGGGCACTGCCATTTACCAGAAGACTTCTCTGTTTGCCATGAGTGTCACGTGCCTGAGGGATGGACTGTTTGCACTAAATACCAAGAGGCCGCCCTTCATAAAAATGAACAAATACTTTCTAATCTACAGAGGGGGAGATTCACAGGAGATTCCACCGAGCAATTTGCGAAGAGTGAGACACGCTCAACGTAGATTCTTTGTAATGAGGAGCAGTTTTCAGAGAAAATGTAAAGAACTATGCCTGCAATGAAATTGCAGGTATCTATTTATTCCTGGAGTGTGGGGGCGCAAAGCAGGTGTAATATCTTAGGATTGCATTGGAACTAAAGGAACTAAAGGTCTGGGTTTGCCACGATTCCTCCCACACATGGCACCTCACTCTGCTGGTGTCGACTTGGAAAGCAGTCTGCCTCAGCCAGAGATGGGGAGCCAGACTCCCCAGCGAGGCTAAAAACAAGTGTCTCAGCCTGATTGCTTCCCGAATGGCACAGGCTGCTCTTAAAAATCTTCTTTGCTTAAAGCGTCATGCAGCCCCCGATTGTGTCTGTGCTCGTGTTTCAGCCTGGTGCAGCAGGGAGGCCTCAAAGTGAATCCTTTGCTCATCACCACCTACCCTGCACTGCTTTCAGTCACTGAGGGGCTCCTCCACACCGGTGAGATCTGATTTGGAGATGCCCCAGTCCAGGGGAATGCCAAATGTCCCTCAACTTCTTGTGGAACATTAAGTCTGGATCAGTGCCTGGTCCTTCAGATCCCTTCACACCAGATGTGATGTGATGACACCTAATCCAGCCAAATCTAACCCAGAGTGAAACCCCTGATTCTCAAAGACTGGAGATGGAGGGGCGTCACCAACAGTTGTTTTGACTACTCATCCCTCTAATTGTACAGAATTAATTATTAATATAGAAAGAATCTATGCATGCCCTGACACTGGTATAGGGAGAAGCTGGTCACTCCCTTTCCCCTTGAGTCCCACTCTGAATGACTTTTAAATGTTCTCATAATATCTTGTTTTAATTTTTGAGATTGGCTGTAGAAAATCATCCAGAGCCCTGATTTTGGGTTATGTCCTTTGCCAGCTTTGTGCCAGCAAACCTGCCAATTGTGCCCATCAAAAGTAAGTCATTTCCACTCACTGTGGCCAGTTCAGCAGCTTAGTCTCGTGCTTAACAAAAAAACAGTGGGGGAAGTGGAACCAAAACACAGCAACATCCAGCCTCCAACACTCCCTTTCCGTTTGTCCTCTCTAAGCAGGAAAGTGTGAAGGACACACAGTTGGAGATGCTCATTTTGATGCCCAAGGTCAGCCTTAGCATGGAGATGACTCTTTTCTCACCCTCTGGTGCATTATTTTAAAATCTAGCAAACACCCAGAAGTAGAAGGCAAAGGCAAGACCTATTCTGCAGGAGTCCAGAGCTGGCATCTCCCAGCACCTAAGTGCCAGCTGCCAGATAATTTTGTTTTTATTAGGTTGACAGCTACACATGGGTGGGTGCCAACTTTTGTTCATTATATTTCATATTTTATAGCTTTGGTTTAGGTTTGGAAAGCTGTCGGCATTTGGAACGACAGCAGCCCCTGCCCCTGAGGGACAGTCAAGGCTTTTTTTTCCCCTTCCCTTTTTAACTTCTCTCTCTTCTGTGACAGCTGCACTTTCTACTGGTGCTCGTTGGCTGCGCTCCCCTCTGCCTCCCCAGGGCTCTGCTCCTCTCTCGCAGCCCCGTGTTTAAGTCACATCACGAGCAATGTTTAGCTTCGCCGCAAGAACTCCACGGCAAACAACTCCAACTCCAACAGATTGGAAAAGCAGCATTCTGATAACCCCTCTGTGCATGACATTGCAGCCCCACCGAGCTGTCCTTCCGAGCGCCCTGGTAGCTGACCCGTGCAGCAGATAGGGATCAGCCCACGGAGCTTGTTCTGCTCCACAATGGGGCAGCTTCAAAGGAAATAGATGAGTTTCAGCCACTTGGCCAACTGTGTCATTCAAAGCTGCGGTGGGGACGCCTCACAAAGGGTCAGTCTCTGCCAGCCCCTGCCAGCACTGATAGGCTGCAGCGGATTTGTAAAGGAATAAAGGGTCCTCACGTTACCTGGGGATTTCTTTCAGCCGGGGAACCCTTTAGTGGTGATTGATTTTGCCATTTGACTGTGTAAACCTGCCCAGTGGAGCTCGGGACCGTGACTGTTTCTAAGTGTCGGACATCAATTGGGAAAGAAACATTAGCTTGCAGATTTTGTTTGCATTTCTGGTTTTTAACTGAAAATTGCTTATTTTTGAGTAAAAAACCAGTTTTAAACTCATGTGGACTTCACCCTTTATAAGGACTTTCCAAAGATAAACTTTATTCTTTACCAACAATCTGTTTGGGAATACTTTGCTCTAAATTTCTTATGTGAGAACCAAACTTTTAACAGATGTATTAGAGAAAAATCTTTGACTAATAGTACTATTTAAAAAAAAAAAAATTCAGTATAACTACTGTCTCATGATCCTGCATTTAGAAATTGGATGACCCTTCATATCACAATCTGTGAAACTTTATTTATTCTTCAAATATGTTTCACGACTACCTGACTAAAAGGAGGAGGGGAAAAAAATCATGTTAAAAGTGGCAGAGAATAAATAATGAAACCTTCTCCAGCCCAGCTCCATCTAGATTCTCCATTTACTGCCAAGGAATGCTGTCCTAGAGCATGCACTGAAGAAATCTGCAGCTGTCAGGCCGGTTTCTCCAATCCAGCATGTTCCATGTTCTTTCAAACTAAAACATTTTTGTGACTGTCAGTGAGGGGACTGCAGATTTTGACAGAGAAATCAACATCATCCATGGGCTGTGACCCTTATTTGTTGGTCAGATATGCAGAATCACATTACCATGGTTTGTGAACTAGAAATCTGACAAGAGCAATTTGACTCTTGTATTTACATTTCTGGTAGTTTCATCTTGTCATTTGTGGTTTTCTTCAAATTAGAAAACAATTAAATGAAGACTCTGGCAAAGAAGTGGAGCCAGATGTAACAGTTTCTCTTTACTCTTTGTTAATAGCAGCAGCAGCAATGTAATTTAATTCTGTCAGCTCTTCAGCTGCTCAGCAGCTGAGGAGATATGTGAAGGAAGAAAAGGATCATTCTCTTAAGATGTTGGATCAGTATCCAATACTTTATCTGCCAAAAGAGAAGAGGGAAGCCCTTGAACCACGATTCTGCAGGGAATCTGGGAGCATCACCCAAACCACTCCAACTGATACTCTTTGGAGAGGAGAGAGTTATGAGCTTAAATTACATTATCCCGAAAGTGAGCAAATAAGGCTCATTTTATCAAATAAATAAAATATATATACCAGAAAAATGTATGGCAAAAAAGGGTACTCCTTTATATTGCTGAAATGTTCATTCACAGGCAGCACTGTCATTACTAAGTCAGTTACAGTCCTTGAGAAAAGATATTTATTTTCACATGTGCCTCAGATATCTGATTTTTCCATGCCAGGCACACAAAACGGTAACGGATCATTTTCTACCTGCTGTAGCAGAAACTTTGTCCCCCACCTGTACAGAACTGCCTGACCACAAATCTGAAATCAGGAGACAAAGCTTTCCTTGGGACAGAGTTCCCAGTGCAAGAGTGACACCAGGACAATACTGAGAAACCTTCCCAGCCTGCAACCAGTTTCCTTTTTCCCTCATGGCTGGGGACAGGTGACACAGACAGAAAAACACTTGGGTAGCTGACCCTCAGTTTCTGTGAGAACTCTGTGTGTTTCCTATCGTCTGAAAACCAGGAATAACAGCATTACCCAGAAAAGTGATGACATCAAATGTTGACAGGCCGTATTTAATAATACACCAATGATAGAGTGAAATATCTTTATCACTACACAAATATGCAAATTTGTAATTCTTCCTGGTATTCTGCAAGATATAACAACAGGTTATTGCAGCATTTGAGGGAGGGAAGGGAGTTGCCTAATATCAGAGATTTAAAACCTGCAAACCCGACTGAGAATTAATCTGAAAGGAAACTGGGTTAAAACATTCTCATCACTACTTTTCCATACCACAGGCTCCTGCCCCATGAGGGCACTGCTGATTCTACATTTGTCACACTTGGGTGTCATCCCTGGGGTGGGGATGGGTGTGAAATTTAGGGGCTGGAGGAGATGAAAAAGTAATAACTTAGAACAATAGAAAAAAAAGTTCAAATATTACGTAGCATTAAAAACCAAATCAATTAACAGATCTCCACAGGACAAGTCTGAGATGCCTGTACGCAGTGGGATGTTCTATTTTCTGTAACTATCAGTGACCATGGAAGGCTTACAGAAGGCAGAGCAATTCTTTACGGGACTTGCCTTTTATTCTCACTGTACAAAGAGGCAACACCATTTATTCATCTCATGAGAACAGAAACCAGGTGCCTATTTGCTGGAAGAAGTAGGGTTGCAGGATCTGACACTGCATTCTAGCACTGCCAAGGTCCCCAGCCTTATGAAGCTGCTTTCTGCAGGGTGTGTAGTGTCATCCTTCCCCCAGCCACAGGCTGGATGCAGCTGCCTCTGGGAATGGCTGGCTGTATTTTAAAAATGGGCAAAAAGAATGAATTTTTAATACAGTTTGGCACTTGAGCTCCAGAAGCGAAGATCAAAGGGCAATCTAAACACTACCCTCAGGTATACAGGCACTCCTTCCATTGAAGTCACCAAAGAATTTGGTCCAGATCATGTTACTTTTCCTTAGACTAATTAATTTTTACTGACTAATCAGTACACCACATTGCAGGTTTGAACTAAATGCTCCAGTTTCGTTTGGTGTGTGTTTTTTTGGAAGAGAATTTGCTTGAAATAGTCATATCCTAAATGGTACTTATTAGCAACATGAATAAAAAGACCAAAAACCTTGCAGCACTCATGTTAATCTTAAACTACAAACTCTTCTGCTGGGATTCCCTTTCCTCTCCACAGAAGTGCTGAACTCCCTTTAGTCTCGCACACCAGTGCCAGCTGCCTAGAAACCTTTTTAATTAATGTATATTTTTGTGCTGGAGGAAAAAACATGGGTTGTGATGATCACCCTCTTAAAGGAGATTATAATCCCAGCAGCAAAACAAGCTGCTTGTCTAGATCAGGATCAATGAAAATGCTGTACATGGAGACTGAGTCTGGGGCCTCAAAGCTGCAACCTGGGCTGCAGAATTTGTGGTGGTGCTGTAATACAACAGCACCAGAAGCAGTAAAGTCATGGTTTAAAGACTCTGGTCTGATCTCCTGTTGTTCCTGTTTTGGTCAGATGTCATCAAAGTAGAAAGAATATGCTCCTACATCTCCGATGGCTGGTCCTGGTAGATTTTTCTGAACGTCTGCAACTGCATTTGTTTATCCCTGGGACTCCTGCCAAGCTGGAACCAGTAGCCAGGTAAGCTCACTGGTGCCCTGTTTTCACCAACACTTTGCTGCACTTATTTGTCCAAATGGAAAGTCTTTCTCAGAAACTAATCCAGGCATAAAAACAAACACGACCCCTTCCTCAGCCCCCTTCTCGGACAGCTATAACAGACTTTATAGGAAACTTATGATTGCTTTCCAAATTAAACTTGCAAGAATACAACTGCTGAGCTGTTATGGGTGTCATTCCCCCCCGATATTTTGTGCAAAACAGTTCTAGCATCAGACAGAGGTAAGCTTTTTCCACTGTCCTCTTCAGATGAAAGAGCACAATCCAGGTAATGTGTACTTGAGATGATCTTATTATCCATATCAGGAAAGTGCCTACAAAACTTTCATGGAATTGCTTAAAATCAAGCATCAGAAAAAGGAATACAACATCTACCATGGTTTGGATTAGAGTCTCTTCACCTACATCCTATGTTGGGTTTTATAGTTCCTTGGTGTTAAATGTACACACAATAAAATAAAATTCAGGTGGCAGCTCTGGTTTACTTTTTGTCTGGCCAGCTGCAAGGCAATACATACAAGTGACTTCAGGAAAACTTTGCTTATAAAATAAAACAAATTATCCATGTGTTTTTCTGTCTTTGCATTCAAAACCCCAGTAGATTTTATCCATTAATGGATGAGAAATTAGAAGAAAGCCCTACAATTTAACCTGAAGCATGTGCTTGGAAATACTTGGAAACTCAGCACTTACAATTCACAGCAATAATGCACAGAGGAATATTTCTTCTTAAAACCAAGACCCCAGTTAAGTGTTTTCAAGAACAACATCATTGTCTCCATGAAGATAACCGAGTCCTCATTATTTACAGTCCCTGAAATATTCAAGATTGCTGGTGTGGGGGCGAGCAGGAGAAGGTTGTTATTTGCTTGTGATTTTATTTTCAAGAAGGGAAAGCACTTTTTCTAAAAAGAAATTATGAAGGACACTTTCCAGTAGGTTTGGGTTTTTTACTACCTTTTTTTCTATTTTTAGCATTACTTTTTTTTAATAGTGCCTTTGGAATCCAGCTACAAACTTTTTTTACTTCAGAGCTTTGCCACTTCTTTATTTCCACAGAAAATTATTGTAGGGTTGCTCATATGGGCAAGGTTTTGTTTCAATTAGCAGTAAATTTCCAGGAATCCTGGACAAAAAAGTCTGTTTTGCTTAAGCTAGGGAAGCAATTCCTGTTACTTTCCTCTGCAGTGATTTCTGCTTTGGACCTGCAATTTGTTATATCATAGTGGGAGAAAATTGCAGAGCTCAACCTTCCTGCAGCTCTGCCAAACTTCACCATGTTACTGAGAACCTGGCAAACGTTTCCTTTTCCCTTTCAGCATCCCTCTCCTTTTCCCACTCACCAACCACCCTTTAAACACTGCTTGTGAGGGGATGCTTGACCCTAGAACTGAAGGCATTTCCAGCTGACCTGGAGTTTAAGGAAACCACGTAATACAAATGAAAAAAAAAAACCCATAACCCTTCGGTTTTGACAACCTAACTCAAAGAATATGAAACCCTTGCAAGACAAAAGGTATGAGAAGGTCTCTGCAGCCACTGGTTCCCATTGATAAATCCCTATTATCTTACCAGCTGGGAGACAGTCCCCATGCCACGTCTTCCCCTTTCCATCACTGTTGCATAATACAGCTTCATTTCATTTCTGAAAGAACTTTGTTTACCAAGAGGAAAAGCAAAAAGAATATGTTTTGTCACCTCTATGCTAAACCTATTGTCTCCTTCCTAAAAGCAATCATCTTTAGATATTAAAATGGCACGATCTGGGTATTGCATAGCATTTCTTTTAATCTGCCTGCATTGCCAATTCAGTTCACAGATTGAATTCATTCTCCTTTGAAAAGCTTACATTGTTGAGTCAGAACTTTCCTAAGAAATAGCATTTGCTCACATCAGCCCTGCTGATGTGAGGCAAGGACAAAGTCAAGAACAGAGGAGGGACTGTGCTTTGTAAGGGAGACTGGGGAATCAGAGGCTGCAGCTCGTTAGGGCGTATTTTGGAACAATTCAGGTTAAAAAGCAGAGATATACTAAAGTTGGTTTGTTTTTTTTCCTTTCCAGTCATGAAATAAAAGCAGCAAGAAGGGTGCAGAGCATAAGCCACGCTTAAACACGGGCATGGATAATGCACTCCACCAGAAAAGGGGAACAAATATGTCAGAAATTTTCCCAGCTCTTGTCCTAATCTCTTTGCTGCTGGTCCATATTCTGCTTTTCAGATTACCTCTGAAAGGGGCAACTGCTAAACTCCCATCCCTAAATGCAAGAATTTTGGGAGTTTTGAGGTTTTCATACAACTCAAACCTTGTGAGTCACTACAAAACATCATCCCACTCTACAGGCAAGGAAAGCATCCCTTGAATTGGCTCTTCAGCTCAATTCCTGTCAATGTTCCAGACACTGAGAGCACGAGATGTCTGTATGTGTGTGTCCACATCCAGCCAGCTGAGCTTTCTGTGTTGCACAGAATCACTGAGCCCACTGACCAAACCCTATCTTCTTTGTTGGGTTCTTTATTTTGGGTGCACAGAGTAAACCAACACAACATCATGCACAACATCTCCTTCCAAATCTCCCCTGAGACAGGTGACCCCTTCCCCTGGCTTTATTTCTGCCTGCAGTTTGGCAAACAGAATTTCCCCTGTGACACAGTTCCAGCTCCACATTAGAGCCTTGCTGGGGAAGCACAGTGCAAGGGCAATGGCACTGGAGTGCTTGAAGGGTGCAATTCAGAGACATCATTCTCTATCAGTGCAGGCCACTAATACCAGCGTAAAAGCTGTCATGGATCACCCACCTAACCCTAGAGAAGGTGTTCACAAAGACACATTTTTAATTTTGCACACCGTAGCATCATGCAGGGCTCACAAAGCAGCAGAGCTGCACCTCTAATTCTTATGTGTATTCCCAGACAAATGATGCAGCTTTCTTTATGACATCAATTTATTTTTCACTTTGCAATTACGTAAAACCAGCAATAACATGGGAAGAGAGATGATGTGACGGATCCTAGTGCTGAATTATTCATTGCCCTTCATCTGCTGACTTCACATCAGACAGCTCCCAATGCACCTCGCATAAATCACAGTGGATCTTTTCTTGCCACAGCCACTCTAAGATCCTCTCGTGTGCTTTTTCACCTAAACACCGCAGCATAATGGTCTTCTTTGAAGGAGGGGACGTGCATACATTGATTGGGAAGGAGGTCTGTGTCCTGCAGTCATTGATGTTTGGTGAGGAAGAGGAGTAATGTAATGCACTGGAAAAGATCCATCAGAAACATGGGCTTTATATAGAAAAGAAGTTATTTTATCTACATAAAATATAAGTCTAATGGTATGCTGAGGATTATAAGCATATAATTTTGTATACCTAATGTTCAATATCTGATAAGATGTATTACCTCCCAGAGCTCAGACAGCAATACTATAAGACATTTGGGGAGAATAGAGGAATTAATTTCATAGTCTCTATTTTCTATTTGTTTATTTATTTATTTATTTCCTATACCCTAGCACTTGATGGGATGAACTTCAATTGCACTTTGGGGTAAAGTGATCAGAGTTTGCTGCGTCACAGAACACCTGCAATAAAAATTGTAAACTGCAAAGGAGTGTGTTAACGAACATTCAAAAAGAATTTGGTGCATGCCACGCACTAGGCTGGTGTCCACACCAGTGGAGGGTTAATCCATGTGCTTCATTCCTACTTTCCAGGCCCTTGGGCTGGGTAATCACTGCTGACTATGACCTCTTGAGGGATTTGGATTTTTACTACCCTGCCCTCACAGGGTCTATTGCAGTGGGAACTCTTCTCACATTCTCTGTAAAAGCTATCCCCTGCACTGTGGTGAGCAGTAAAACCAACATTCTCAAGAAATTTCCATCTTTCACTAGCCAATCCCCTCATCAACATATTCTTTAAAGGATGGCTTGACAAGCTGTTATTTTATCTTGCTACAAACAAACACAGATTAACATCCTCCTTCCTCCCCGTTTTACCTCAAGCTACTTCTGAGACCTTCCCAGATCACAAGGATTTCAGGAACAAACCTGAATGACTGTGTCAGAACAAACTGTGGTGCCTCAGCTGAGCTGTGGCAACCATCACTGTGTGAGCTCTTAGGGCAGCTCAAGGTGTTACAGCTGCCCTAAGAGCCCGGTGTGGAAGGCGTTGAGCTGAGCTGACACCCCGGCAGTCACAGCAGCTCAGCTGACATGCAACAATACATTAAGTCAGTTTAATGTCTCCAAGGCTTAGGTTCCTCTTTTAATTCATGTACTACCTTATGTCGTAGCCTAGAGAACTGCCTACAGCAAAGATCAGCTTTCAGCCACATGGGCAGTTCTGTTCTCTACGCTGCACCACAGCTTTTCTGTCCGCCTGCTCCAGTGGTTCTCCTTGTTGACAGAACATTTGCCTCTCTGAAGCTTTGTAGTGGGATTTATTTCCTTTTATCAGTATTTGTTTGTAATGTGGCAACTCTGCTCTGTCAGCCCTAAAGAAGAACAGACTAAAAAGAGGGTCCCTGCATGGAAGAACTTAGTAATGCTCTTGCTTATTTTAATTTGTCTGGCTGTGCCAGGAGCAGGAGGATGTAGAAACAACAGGATATCAAAAAACAAGAGGAAAAGCAGTGAATCCTCAATAGGAGCTTTGCTGTCACAGACTAACTAATTTTCAGGACAGCTGGGGACAAGCATAGAAAACAAGGCCTGTTTTACCATATATTTGGTATATATTATGATTTAATAGCTCATATATGACCAGAAAAAGTGATATCTCATAAATATATATGAAAAATATACGCAACATCAAATCAACTGTCAATATTAGCCCATCTTTTCTCTTGATTTTTTTTTGAATAGTAGAAACTGAGATTCAGAGCAAAGAAGGGACCCGGGGAGAAGGAGGATATAGCAAACCTAGAACAAGGTTCCAGGTCTCTCAAGTCCTAGCCCAAGGCATAAACTAAGTGGGAATATTCATGTACATAAGCATTTGCAGAATCAGGGCCTGCAACTGCAATCCAACTTGGATGTAATCCAGCTTGGATGTAATTTAATTTACTCATGAGATCTCAGTTAAAAAATGCTGGTTTCATGAAAATATAGCATTACTATTGATTTTTTTTTTTAAGCTGCAAATTGGGCAAATACAGACGTAAATGCAAACCACAAAATACTTGAACAGATGCACAAAGGACAACCAGTCACCAGGCTAAAATCATTGGAAAGTTGTTTCCCCCACCCCTTTCTTTCTTTTTCTGTATTTTATTAACATTTAGAAAAGAAGAAAATATGTATTTCTGACCTCTTTGTTAAAAATATCACAAGATTCGTTAAAGGAAATATTTGGAAACCTCAAAACCCTTCTCCATTTCAGTGAATACCTGAAATCTAATGCCTCTGATTAAGCAGAAAAGGGATGAACTGTTATGTGAAGCTGACAACAACAATTGTGAGCTGAAGAATGGCAAGTTCATTGCAAGTAGCTGGTACTGATTTCATGCAAAGGATTAGAGAGATGCAGAAGGGGGGGAGGCAAGCTGAAGTTTGTTTATAGACAAAGAGTCAGTCGGGGGGGTGCAGGCAGCTTCCAGGAATTTCTGGGCTCCTGAAGACAGGGAGAGAGATGGGGGTTCTGCTCTTGCAAGGCAACTTTGTCAGAAAAATGCTTCAGACTTGGCTGTTTACCATCAAACACTAATATCCAAAGTGTAAGCTACTCTCATGGATGGCATGGGGATTTTTTGGCTGCTCAGAAGCACTGAGTGCAGAAAGGTCCCCTCCCTCTCATTACAGAATTGCAGCCGTAAAGAAATAAAAAGGACCCTTCATTAAAATGTTTCTGTGTAGAATTTCTCTTTCTTGCTCAACCAAACTACAAAAAATCCAAAATTATGGTTTCAAAACCAGAAAGCTGTTCCATTTCTTCTAACAACCCAAAATTTCCTCCCAAAAGTATAACTATTGCTTCTGGGAAATTCTGATTAACTGAATAGCTATTTTTTCATTAAAACCAGTTTTAATGCAGAATTATTTAACCATTCCTAAAATGTACACTTTTACAAATCAAATATATATTGCATCTAGGAACCAAAATATTAATTTGGAAACTTGACCTACTTAACCAGGCTTAGAAAATAAGTTGGCTTTGTTCCTTAAAATATTTGTATTGACTTTTTCATTTTAAAATATTAAAACATAGCGTATTTTAGTGCTGTAGATAGTAAAATGGTACAGCTACTATCAGTTTGAATGGACAGCACTGAAAGAATGCCATCTGCTAAAACCAAAATGTTTCCTTGAATGATTGAAAGGTATTGATCAATAAATACATGGATGTTATTGATGCTGCTCTCAGCACGTGCTGAGGGATCCTCTTTGAACTGAGCACAGGTTTATTCTGTAATCAACTTTTATTTTTCAAACTTTCATCTTTGCAAGAAAAAACCAGGAGTGTAAGGATACCTCTAAAACAAAGCAAGAGGGGTGCTGCAGAGCACAGACCCGGGTTACAGCCCTGTCAAGACATCTTCCCTCTGCTTCCCTCTCTGGTGCTCCTTGAGGCACGGCCACCTGTATAATTTAAAAATCACTCCTATTGCCTTAGCCTCTTAAGAGGCTGCATTCGAGCACTTGGAGATGATGTTTCCTGTGGAAACCTTTGAATTATTTCAACAATTTCACAGCATGTTGCTTTTCTCTCCTGTTCCTCGCTGCCTTGTTCTGGTGATTGGTACTAACAGTAATAGGAAAAATGGTAAAGAAAACAATGCCAAGACCGGCTCTGCCAGAGGAATCCTAACGCAGCACAGAGATCTGATTTCAATTACATCTGCTAAGGGAGAGCAATCCTGCAGCAGGGGATGGATCCTCTGCTGGAGTCAGTCCCTTTGGGCCGGGGCTCCTGCCCGCAGTAGGCAGCAGGATGTGCCCACAGACCCCCATTCCCCTTCCAAACCCCTCATTCCAGTCCTGTAAACAGCAACAGATTGTTCGCTGGAGTCCACTTTGCGTAAATGCTGCCAACAAACCACGCTGTGTCTAAACTCTCTGAATATTTTTAATGTGGATTCCAGGACCCAAGTGTGCTCACACACAGATTTTAGAAGAAATACCCAACTGCTCTGTATGAAGATAACTAATTGTGAGCCCCAATCCTTACCCAAAGAAAAAGTTTTTGTGCTGGGTTGTTTGGTTTGGGTTTGGTTTTTTTTTTTTTTTTACTCCTCTGAATGGAGACTATGATTTCCTGCTTTCTTTTAAATTTTTAATATTGCACTTTTTAAAACTTTCAAACTATTGATTCTTTTGCTGTAAATCCAGAGTCTCCTATGAAAGGTAATGAAGTGAGAGGCAGAATTAAGAGTGCCCAGATGTGTTGTAGCTTATAAGAGCAGTTTACAAGGAAAATGCAAAACTGCCAGCAGACCAGCGACGGGTTAGCTGTCTATATAAATATATTGTGCAGGAAACAAATCGCCAAACCTGGCTTCTGGACTTTGGTCTGGGGCATTAAAACTCAGCTGCTACTGCCTGTGCTGACAAAATGAGAATATACTATTTTTATGATGGTCCAGAGCAGTTTATGCCGATCTTTAGCAAGGAAACTGTGGTTGTTCCTTAAAGCATAGGAAAGGCTCTTAATCACACAGAGTGGCTGGCTTGGACCTGGCAGGGTAAGGAATCAGACGTGGATGTCCAGCCTGCTGTTAATCCTGTTCTCCATGGGTTTGCAGCCCCTTCTTCTCTCTCCTTACTGCTGTTTTGGGGCACTAGGCCCCTGGACAGATGAATTTGAATCCCTGCAAAAAATCTGCTGCTAAATGGAATTCTTATTTTCCAAGCTTTGCTGCTAATTTCACAAAGCAACTTCTTGTATAAGTACAATCCTCCATAGGTTGTGTTGGAAGGACCAGGCACTCATTCACACATGTTATTAGGTTGCAACAGAAAGAGTCTGAAATATATGCAACAGAAATATACACAATCCCAGCTTTCCCTTAAATTAAATTTCCTATCCTATTCCTCATGTGGGTATGGTCATTTTTAATTTAAATTTGTTAGAAATGGACATTAATTTTAAGGCGATTTCATAAATCCCATGCCAATGTTATAAAGCAAGCATGTAAATATGTCAGTTTGCAGAAAGCCAGGCTTTAAAAAAAATATGAAAGAGCATAACACTGCCGACATTCCCATCATACGCTGAAATTTCTGTCCAAAGCTGCTTTCTATCTCAGTGGTAAGCAACCATTTCTGAACAGCACAGATAAACAGATATGCAGAACCTCTGGGGTGTCACTTGGCAGCGTTGGCCGCGCTCTGGCTGCTCCTGCTCCACAGCTGTCCCACAGGAGGGGGTCCAACTCCCACTCTTCCCGTGGGACGGGGCTGCCTTGCCCACAAGATCACCCACCTCTGAGCCACTGCAGACCACTTCTCCCTCCTTTCAGACTTTACAGCTGCACATCCCTTGCAGCCCCAGGCAGGAAGGCAGAGACAGAACAAGCGGGGCCGCTGTGTCCGTCTGCCTGCAGGTGTGGGGCTGCCTGGTGCAGCGTCCCCTCCAGAGCTTTGCCCAGCCATGGTTTAAGTCTTTAAGATAACAGTGGGGGGATAAGATAACAGTTCCATGGGGGAACTTCCACACACTCCTGGAGTGCTCTGTTGCCAGAGGGTGTGCAAGTGATGGGAAATGGGGCTGGACACACCAGGCAGCTCCGTGAGCCTCTGCTGTACAGAGTGAAGGGGTGGGAGAGCTTTGCTACAGGAAGCAGGCATCATATTCAAGGCACATTGTTCTGCCACTGCAGAAAGAAGCTCTCTGTAGGTTGGTCTGAGGGCATTCAGGGCTTATACCCCCTCTCTGCTCGGGCAGGGCAGGGGGTCGGGAGCCCACTTGCAGCACAGTTAACAGTTCCATGGGGGAACTTCCACACACTCCTGGAGTGCTCTGTTGCCAGAGGGTGTGCAAGTGATGGGAAATGGGGCTGGACACACCAGGCAGCTCCGTGAGCCTCTGCTGTACAGAGTGAAGGGGTGGGAGAGCTTTGCTACAGGAAGCAGGCATCATATTCAAGGCACATTGTTCTGCCACTGCAGAAAGAAGCTCTCTGTAGGTTGGTCTGAGGGCATTCAGGGCTTATACCCTCTCTGCTCGGGCAGGGCAGGGGGTCGGGAGCCCACTTGCAGCACAGTAACCTCTGTGGGGGTGTGAGTGCCTGAACCTGCTCCAGCCTTCCCCATCCTCTGCTGCCATGGGCAGTGCTTGGAGACAGCAGGGAAAAGAGGCACCACAATACTTCTCCTTTAAAACTTAGGAGAGGCTGAGCTCATCTAGAGAGAGCCCTTCCACTGTCCAGCTTTGGCTCCCTTATTTACAGAGCAACATTTATTCCTATTGCCCTCCTCCCTGTTACTATTTATAATATAGGGAAGCGTTCCTCATACAAAATGTCAGGGAAAAGTTTTCCTGGGCTGCTCAGCCACTTGCACAAGGGCTGCTTTGTGTCCCTTGCTCAGGGCTTGCCATTTGGGGAAGCTGTAGGTCTGTGAGAAACAACAAAAATTTACAGGAGAATGTGCTTAACATTTTGTTGCAGCCTTTGAAAGCCTTTACGAGAAGCAAAGTATTTGGAGCAGATAACCCAGCCATGCATAGACCCGGCTGGGATTTCTATCAACATATTACTCTAATTTTCTCCTTTCCTATTGATCTGCAGGGTACCACCTCTTCAAACCCCAGACAAATTGATCCTCTGAGTAACATCTGTGCACACTATTAATCTTTTTCACACATTTGATGTTCCACATTACTGGACACAGGACACACACTATGACTCAAATGTTAATCAACTAATACCTGAAAATTAGGCTTGTGTCTACTGTATAAACATTGACAGACTATCCATCACCTGCCTGAGTGAATAAATGAATTTTGCCTTTGTTGCATGCACAGTAGCACTCTGGGGCCTGGAATATTTGCTGGGCTTGGAGGACATCACACAGCGAGGCCAACGTGGAGCCACTGCCGGGCAGCCACCTGTGCAGGATGGGGCACAGACAAGGGAAGGGGACAGCCAACCCCCACCTACCCCAACAGACCAAGCAGCTCCCAATTACAGCAACAGGCTTCCTCAGTGTGTTTTGGAGCAAAAAAAAAGGATGGAAATCCATTGGACAGATGGGCTAAAGCCGCTCCATTCATGTCCCAGGCTACCATCCAACTCGGGTCCCAGAAAGAAAATGGAAATATTGAAAGCATCATATGAACCTTACCTGGTTTTACTGCACATTAGGTGAGTTCTGGATATTTGCCTTGGCTGAAAAAGGCCCAGAACTTGCACCACCACTACCAAACCCCATTTCACCTTTTCCTGACATGCACTAGGCACTGTTTGCAATGCAAAACCCTGGACATGGCTCTGTCTTTTTTTTTTTTTTTTTCTTTTTCTCCCCTCTGTAACTACTGAAACAGATGGTTATTTCTTCCTAGGAGTTGGTAGAGCAATCTGATTGCAGTGTCTGATTGTGATCATTGCTGACTCTGACACCCTCCTGGCAGGCTCCTCTCTTCTGTTACGCCAACTTCCATTTAACAAAAAAGGAAGGGGGAGCAGAGGACAGGCACAGCTGAAAAATGCCAAGTTTGGGTCCCTGCTTGGGCCAGGCTGCAGCAGATCAATGCCCCCACCCTTGACACATGAAAAGGGCCAGAAAGATTCTGGCTGAGTTTAATAAAAGGCAGTCGAGGCTTTGCTGCAGCATTGTCTCTGGGTAGGACAAAACTGCTCGAATCATCTTTGTTCTGATTTTTTTCTTTTTTAAGTGGCTTTCTTGGAAGAAGAAATTCATCTAGGGAGGGTCTCTTGTGACAACTTCCTGAAAGCATCTAAAAAATCCGGAAAATTAAATATATGAGGTTATTTGGCAACTAAAAAGTGAAACATTGTATCTACAGAAATTAAGCTATTGGGTTTTGATGGATGCCTGAAAGCTTTGAGAGCAAAATACCAATGAAAAAACAACCTTTGCTAGTAACAAAAATAATTTCCTCCTCACCAGGAGAGATTAATTCTCTTACATTCTGCTCTTAGGCTGGAATTCTTCATGCTCCATCTTTTTCTAATAGTAATTTTTTTACTTTTTCTCTTTTTTTTTGCAAAGCAGGGCAGAGGCTGCACAATAAATGGGAAAGCAGTCAGGCTGACAGGGTCCACACTGGGTAAGGGTTGGTGGAAGAGCAGGCTGGGCTCCATAGGTCAATCAACATAGCTGCTAACCAGGTGAAAGAGTTGCATCTCTATTTCAGATCACTCTAATTTCACTAATTCTTGGATGGAGCCACTCTGGAGCTGCCAATCTCCCTCCTGACTGCAAGAACCACGACATACCCGTGTCTTCAACACAGGTACCTCAGGTTAAAAAATAAAGGTGAGAGGAATGGTTTTCTATACTTGCTGCCTTCTCACTGACCCTCCCCACGCAAGTGCTTCCCTTCCTACACTTTGTCTCCCACTTTGGCATGTTCAGTCTTCACTGATGCCTCCAACCAATATGGGAATACAAAGAATGACAAAATAAAAACATCTGAGCAGCAGGTAAAGAATAACAGCAATATTAAAAAGCCTAAAAAACTCAACAGTGAAGAATACAAGACACTTTCACTTATGTATTTATACTGACACCACCCCCCTACAAAATTGGATATTCCATCTAAAATGGCTCCATGAAGACACTACAGGTGTTACAAGTTCAAGCTCTTAGAAGTCCAGAGAATTCACACTCCAGATCAGCTTGTGTTGGACATGAGGGACATCAAGGGAGCGTTTAATGGAGGTATTTCCATGGATTTACTTCATGAGAAACCAGAGCTTATGTATTTCAGAAAAAACTAATTTTTCCATGAATTATGTCTCAAGCTCTGAAACACTGCATCTAAAACTGCTCTGCAGGAGCCTAACCTGGTTATCTGCTACCTGTTCTGTGCTGGGTCAGACCACTCTGCACTTGTGCTTTGGTCAGCCTTCTGGAAGAGGACACATGTGGAGTTGAGCCACTCAAAGAGGGCACTGAACTGTTTTTACCCCCTCTAATCCAGGGAGTGCTGTCCTATTTTGGTGGTGGTATGGAGGGATAATAGCTACATCATCCATTTTTTTAAAAGAAAACATTTGGCAGATGAAAAATCTCTGCATGAGTAGACAAAGGTGCTGCACTGAGGTGCAGAGAGGAGCCAAGAACCAGCCCTGTGCACAGTGCTTTTTGTTAGCAAGGAATAACCAACCGAACGTGCTCAAAACTAGGTATCAAAATTCTCTCCACTGCACCAAATACCAACAGGATGGGCTTAACTCTCCCCAAGCTTCAGCTGGGGAGTCAAAGGATTCCACTGAGAAGCCAAGCATATGAAAACTAGGCAATATCAGCTTTATGCCTGTATTCCTCACAGCCCCTCATGCGTGCTGATCTGCATCAGGGTTGATTATAAACAAAGCGGGAAAACTTTCTTTAAAATCTCCTTAATTGCCTGCACCTCCCCTCCATGCATCCCAGAGAAGAGTTCCTGGCATCAGCTGACGCGGGAGGCGAACCATGAAAAAACAGGTTTCGCTCAAAGTAATTCCATTAGGGCCTGAAATGACTGGGTGAAACATGAGTAGGGGAAATCATCGAGAAACCCAGCAGCTGGGCTCCATGACATCACTTGCAGGAATCAAGGGGAACGAGCCTCTAAGTTATGCAGAAAAAAACCTGGTTTTGTTTGTCTGCTTACAGAAGTACAGTTTGCTTTCCGAATGACAAAAAAAGGAAAAAAAAAACCCAAAAAGCTTTGAAAAATTTGGTCCTGATATTTTGCTCTTTTAGGTAAATTGTTTTGCATTTATCAAAGCTGACAAGGAAACAAAATGCCTGAAATCCTTTCTGTTTGCTGTGCATGGAGACGAATTATTGCAGAAGCAATAGTACCACATGCTGCCAACAAAAATACAGTAGTGCACGAGCTAAAAAGTTATGAAAAAAGGGGGGTGCAGTGGTTAACATCTATATTATTGCTGCTTTCATTTGTTTGCATGTCTTGACCTTATTGGAGAGCTTATCAGGAACTAGTTCCACAGAGACATCATGTTTATTGTCAAGGGATATCAAATAAATGACAAATAACTGCTTTTAGAATTCAAAGAGCAGAAAAATAGCACAAGCCAGGATATTTACTGCCTCATGTTTAACTCACTCAGTTGTGTCTTACGCCAAGATGTGCTTGAATACTTTAGCCATGGCCCAGAAGACAAATCAGAAATCAAAAGATTATGGACTGACAAAGCTCCTTCTAGTTCCTTCATGCTCAGTAGCACGGGTGTGTCAGGAGATTGTTTCAAGGTAGTGCACTCAACTATTTAACGAAAAATAATTTCCTAAATAAGACCATTCCTTACCCTGGAGAAGTAAAAAGCCATTTTTGATGGGTTCCTTTTTTCATAAAAAACAGAAAAGAGCTATGAAGTCAGAGAGCTGGGATGGGATTCAAGCAGCTGGAGCCATCACCTGGGCTCCCCCTTCATAATGAAAAAGAGAACAGCATCTCCTGGAACAACCAAACCATCTCCACGTTGTAACCAAAATGCACCTCAGAAAGGTGACATTACCACCTTCAGGAGGGGTGAGCTCCCTGTGGATTATGCATAGTCCAGACAACTGCAGTAGACATTTCTTGGCAAAAACTACAAGAAATTACTGCTGCCTTCAGTGTCTCTGTAACACAGAGGACCTGCACCCGTAGTGGTCCTCGTTCCATGATTTCACTCCAGATGGACTGTCCATCCCCACCTTGCTTTGCAGCCTGCCCAGACTCGTGTCCCTGGTTTCTGTTTCCTGGTTTGGTTCCTGCCTCACACTGTGCCACCCTTATTCCAGTTTACAAGACTACAGCCTCGAACATGTTATCATAAAAAATTGTCCACTGTAAAGATTTCCTCATAAAAAACCCAGCTCTGTTCACAAATAAATTAAGAATGTGCTTAAACCCCAGTGAAAGCACTGGAACATAAGCATGTGCTGAAAGCCTTTCCTGAACAGGGGCCTATCACCTCCCTCTTCCTAAAACCTATTTCAGTTGAGCTCATATTTCTTGTTGGCAAGAACTTAAAAACAAAATGAAGGAAAAAACCTTTCCCATAAAAGTTGAACTTAATAGACCACTCCAGCATCCTTAATTGCAATATTTTTGTGTATTGATGCAAATAATTATTAATGGACCATTTTAAGGAAAAGGTTATTTTTTGTATCAAAAATACACCAAAAAATGAGTTAGCACTGTTGTACAGCATAATGCTTTACAAAGTTAATCAACCTAGATAGTTGGAATGTGGGAGAATGTTTTGTTTCCAAGTGGAAAATTATTACAATATCCAGGGGGTTGTTGTCTTGCCAACTGCCTTTTAATCAACTCATTTTTTTATATGGAATGAAGGCCACGAAACATCTGAAAACTGCAAGCAACCTCTTCACTCAAAAAAACCCCAAACAAAACCAAAAACCAAAACCCAAGGCAGATTTTATTTTTTTTTAAGTGGGTGAAGGAATCCACTGATGTAATAAATGTATCCATGTATTCCAAGTATAACTTGGAGCCAGTTGAGTTATAAACTCCTTAAGATCAAGGTTCATCATAAAACTGGGCCCTACCTTTATTTTGGTAATACTAGCGGTTGCCACTAGAATTCCTGAACCCCTTCTTCACACCATCTGGAATGCATACATGAGCAAGTTTATGATGAAAAATATACTGTGCACTAGAGCTGGGCTTTTTTAGGGTAAAAGCAACTACAAAGGCAGTCATGTGCAGGGGTTGTACATTTATTTTATTACAAGAGCCAATGTGTTCTTTTCCTTTTGGTCTAACCAGGATGGAGGCAGATCATAGAAGGAAACTTTGCAAATGGATATGGTGGTAGGTGTTCAGGTTTGTTCTGGAAATGAGAAGGACACACCTAATATCTTTATCTACTTAACCCTGTCACTGTTTAATTCGTTATATAAAATTTCAGTCTGGGTCAGCTGTTATGTCCAAGGTTGGCCAATGGCAGCTTTTATGTCATATGTCACCCTGGTACCTCAGAATTCATCACTTCCATTACAGTAATATTGGAACAACTGGTAGCAAAATTCCCCTTGGTGACTGCCCTGCTGCAGCTGAAAAGTGCTAAACTCTGATCACCTTAAAAGTCTGCTCACAAATGCCATAATCCAGCTCCTAATCTGTGTGCATTTCCACACTATGTGTTGTTTTACTCTGGGTAATTTTTTAGGGGGGTCTTTTGTTTTGTTGTGGGGTTTTTAGCAACAATAATGTGAGAACTACCTTTTTTCTTTCACTCTTTCAGATTTTCAGCCTGAGTTTACTAACTCTTGTTATGACCAAAATGAACAAAATAAAATAAAACCTAAATTTAAGATTAGGGCTCCATTTCAGGAAAATCCTTTCGTGCTTCACTGAAAGAGGATGTGCCATTTTTAGCCAAGTCAGTGTCCAGACATCATGTGTTGTTCTGCCCCTTGAATGAAGGCAAGGTGAATCAAGCATGTGTTTTATATCAGGTACATGCCTGAGCTCCTTCTTAAACAATGATGCAGTTAAGCCCATGCTGAAGTCTTGGCTTAGGGCTGTTAAAGGCCACTTTTCCCTCCTTCAGCTGAGAAAGATAATCAAGGCACAAATGAACCTTTCCAGCAGGAACATCCACTTTATCATTTCCTAGACCAGTGCACAAGTATCATCTTTCTGATTTAGTGAAATAGAGGAGGGACACTCTCAGTCTGCAGGGCCAGATCTCATGAAGAAAGGCTCTTGTAACAGCACAAGAATGCTGTGAGCTTCACAAATAAGCACTCCCATGATAAGAGCACCAGACGCTCAGCTGCCTGTGCAGCCTTCCCTTCTCCCCAGCAGAGACATCTCTGTCTCTCTCTCAAGCTTCATTCAAGGCCCTCCCCAACACTAAGGTGCACCAGGGAGGTTAAACAACTGATGCCACAGACAAATGTGTGCTGCACACAGGGAATCCACTGCTTCTATTGCTCTTCCCTCATTACTGGGTACCACAGATTTCCCTTCTGTCTTACTCAGAGTTCTCTGCTATGAATCTGACACAAACATTTCACAAACATGAATCACATGATATAAATTCTAAAATAAATTCTAAAAATGCCTCGGACACCACCAGGCCAGGCGGGCTCCTGGCATCCCCAAAGCGCCCGGCTCTGAATTCCCTGCAGCTCTCCCATCCCCACCGGTCACTGGCTCCTATTGAGGGCAGCCCAGCTCCTGGCTGCTCCACACAGGAAATCTTTCCCAACAGCAGTCCTGTTTTCAACAGTAACTGCCAAAGCCGAGCCAAGGCCAAGCACAAAAAGCCCAGTTTACCAGATGAATTCCCACAAAACACAAGTGACGCTATTCAGGATCTCATAAGCGGTAGGTCAGGGAATAAGGTGTTAGGAGTCCTAAAGTTTAGCAGGAGGGAGCTGCTTGTCCCCTGGCCATAGGCTGCCTGCAGTACTGCAGGGCTAATTGCTGCACATTCCTCAGCCATGATGTCACTGGATGCTAACTCTTTTGCTCCTGTGGATGGAGGGAACTTGGGGTGTGTCTTCGAGACACCCAAAAATACATGTGCTGACCCTTAAAAAAAAAAAAAAAAAAAACCAACAAAAAAATCTTTTACCCTATACCTAGCAGAGCCAAACTAAATGAAGCTGAGGTCTCTGTCCAGCATTTGGAAGCCAGTTAAAATAGGAAATCAGTGTTTCTCTAAATACACAGAGTATATTACCTTAGTCATAAAATTGGGGACTTTCAAATCTAATTTGTTCAGCACTAGCGCTGTTGAAGGCTGGGAAGTGTTCCAGAGGAAATCACCTCCACGCAAACAGAGATTAGCAGCTCCCCATTGCAGACATATGGAAATGATTGCCTATAATCTCCGGTAATTGTGGCTGTATTACATTCAAATCCTGTTTTCAATTTTCTTAAACTTCTAGACTGATTGTGTTATTAAATCATGCTGGCTGATGTGTTTAATAAGGACCTATTAAATGTTTATAAAATTAGGGAAATAAATACGGGCTTTTAGTCAGATTGTGTGATGGATCTGGTAACCTATTGTTAAAAGTAGTGCTGGTAAAAATGTGTCTAAAAAAAATAGACTTAAAGGCTCCCTTTAAAATAAGAAACCCAGTATTCAATACAGACTATATCCAAAATGATCTTTGCAGATGTTTGGAGGGAAAAGAGGAGCTAAATTAGAAAGATCTCACTGAGCTGTGGGAAGAAGCCCTCCCTGCACAGGGTGAGGCATCCCGGTTTCAGGCTGTGCCAGGAGGGCACAGAGCCAGCCCATGAGTGGCCATGGTGGGTCAGGGTGGCTTCCTGGACACCTGGATGGCTCCAGCACCAGCACTGGAGCTGTTGGAGCAGTGTGGGACCAGCTGAGGCCATGCACTGTTCTGGTCACCTCAGAGTGCCCAGCCCTGCGATGGACGGGCAAGAACCTCCCGTGGCCCCACTCTCCCTTCACTACCACAAACAATCCCCTTAAATAAATTAAGAGCTCCAAGGGACCATGACAGAAAATTGAGCAAGGCAGAAATTACTTTTTTTAAAATCCAGGCATGTGTGTCTGACACAGAAGAGAAGCTAAAGTATCGCTCCATGCCTCCTCCTCCCACCACCCTTCTGCCCCTTTCCTACACCAGAGACAAAGCCCTTTTCTCACAATTAATCACCATGAATATCTCCTTGCAAGCCCAGTGTTGCTTTTTGGAGGCAATCTTCGGTTTTTAAGAGCTACCTCTGGGCTTTCTTCATTCCCAACTCCCAACTATTTTACAATAGCTCTCACCTGGCTGTGGACATGCACACATCTAACTTGCTTTAACCACTGTACACATGCTAAAGTAATTTTGTGCTCTGTCTTAAGGGCAAACATGAACCTGTTTTCTCCAGCAAATTAATCTTTTATTTTATTCTTTTTGGAGGGAGGGGGGTGTAGAATAAGGGGGATTATAAATTAATTAATTATTGAGTTTTTCAGCATAAAATGCACCGCATCATTATCTTTGCATAAACACACCATCTTTTAAAAAATATAACTAGCCCATAACATCGCTGTTACAGAATATGATCAAGTAATGAGGAACTTGCATGGTTCACATTAGAGACTTTGAAAGGTTTGAAGAGAATTGGATATAAGGTTAATATTTGGCAGAGCCTTGTAAATAGCCTGATTGTTATTTTATATTGGCTGAAGTATAAAAATCTGTGTTGCGTGCCAGCAAAAGCCGAGTGGTGTGGCCAGGTAGTTACATGGCTCTGTTGTTCGCCTGCTTCATGTAGGAATGTTCTTATTCTCAGTAGGTTATTTTTTGTGTGTCTGCTTATACTCAGCTAAAATAGAGCAAGGACCCAGCACGGCAATTATTTTTACTAAATTTTGTTGGTCTGCCCTCAGGGGACCTTCTCCCAGTTTAATTGTTGGAGGGATTGTTGCCTTCTGGGATTTTATTTCAAAATGTTCTTGTTAGAATTTGCTTTCTTAACAGAGTAAGGGCTTTTATTTTATAAAATTTAATCCCTTTCTTCAATGCACATAAAAATGCACAAAATGGTGTATCCTGAAATTAATAGAGGTGTTTCTTGTTGCACTGGTTTCTAAATTATTTGTCTAAAGATATGCTTAGAATTGATTGTATTACAGGGGTATAAATCTTCTCCCCCTCCCCCCCATGCAGGAGGTTTGGAAGTGAATTCAAGCAACTGAACTACATTTTATAAGTTAGGACAAACATGGGAGAGATCATTTGTCTCTAGCTGTACATGAAATAGCTTATAATAGTTGCAGCTGAGTACATGAAGTATATGTTGGAGCCCCTTTGATATAAAGCCCAGCACAGGCCTACAAAGATATTGCATTTATGCCTCTGACAGGATTCACCCATAAATAATAATAGGAGAAGAAATCCAAATTTATAAGCTGCTATTTCTGGGTTTATTTTTAATGTGACTGAATATTTGTCCCACTTCTCCAGCACGCACTACACTAAGCAGAGCGTGGGCAATCTGGTCAGAATCAACTGAAAGAAAATAAATTCTGAAATGTCCCCTTGCTCAACCACGACTGGTCAGAGACATGGGACAAGCCTCACATGAGGACAAAATATCCTCCTGCCACATCATACAAAGCAACTGAGGAGCCACATAACCCATTTTTGCTGGTTTTAGATCAGTTGCAGTATTTGTTTGTTTGGGGCCAAGCTGTCCCTTTTCTCAAACGTATGGTTCTTCCCCCATCGCCTTATATTATATTTACAGGCTATGAAACCTTTGTGGGCTAAAGCTCAGTTCGTGTGAATTGGCCTCCTCTGCTGAAACCAGCAGAGCAGTGCCAAGGTCTTACTCTCAGCCTCCCTGTGACAGCCTACCTGCTAATTTCTTTTGGAAAAAAGAGTGGATGCGGTCACACTGTGTTCCCCTGCTTCCTCCTTCTCTGCTGCTTTTTGCAGTTAACCCAGCATCTGTAATTAATCTGACAGTCACCGCCTCCTTCATCTTCTCCCCCTCTCCCCTCTGCACCCTTGGGGAGCTTTGGAAGCGAAGCAGAGCAAGCTAAACACACACATGCAGGTAGCTAAGTTCACCCTGGATGTCAAAGCACTGTTTTCCACCCAAAATAAAAACAGTGTGTGGACTGAAACTCTGAAAGGTAAACAAGGCCCTTGAGCCTCTAAAAGTAAACTTATCAATTAAGGCATTAGAAAAGCTTGGATGTCTGTTGTCAGCCCTAATACTAACAGTGTAGCTCACATACTGGGCTCATTAATGAATTAATTGTGAAGCAGGCTTGGAACCACCAGCCCAAATCTTTAAAATCCTCCACCTCAGGATGGAAAGCACAAACATCTGCCCCGTTGGCTCCACGCTTTGCAAGCCCTCACAGCGTTTGCAGCGAGTTTGAGAGGCCTCACATGGCAGTCCACATCACAGAGCCACCACACGTAATGCAACATAATTTTTGCCAATTAGTTGTCTCTCTTCAGGAAAAGCCTGAGGCGGATGCAGCAGACACATCCCTAGAGAGCCTGGTCCGTCTAGGTAGGCTCGAGATCACTGGTGGATCAGTGAGACTCTGTCTGTGTGTGTGTGTGTGTGTATGTATAAAAAGCAGGAATGGGGAGAGCTCACAATACAGCCAGTCTTCAATATTCCCAGCTCTTACACAAGGAAAAAAACCCAGAAATTCTCATTATTATGCAGGATAAACAAAACTCAAATAGCAGCCATTTAAAAATTTCTTCATATTTGACACCAAAAGTGGAAGAGAACCAATCAGAGGAGGTAAAGTTAAAAAAAAAAAAAAAAAAAAAAAAAAAATCTCAATTTTCCCCCACAAAATAGGAAAATACTCAGTTCAGCACTTTCACAAGCTCTTCATTGCTGCTGGTATGAGAGCAAATTCTGAGGTGTGACTTTTTTGTAAGATGGACATGGCAGCCAGGCCGAGTGAGAAGGGCAGGAGGCTGGGGACAGCCCGTGGGGCAGCAGCACCCTCAGCGTGGGCACCCTCACCGTGTCACATACCCGGGCACCCAAGGCAAACTGCTCCCCATCCTGTCCCAGTTCATGTGTCTGTAAGAAAAGCGTGGAACAAATCCCAGGGGATGGTTAGGTCCCAAAAGTGAACATCCACTCGATTCTTTGAACATAAAAACGTCACTCCACCATCATTCAATCACAGTCACTTTCTGTTTCTCATATAAAATTTCTGTTATTTGCCCCAAATTTCAGTTGCTGAAGCTGCACGGGAGACTCTCACCACACAAAACCAGCAAAGTCGATGGCAATGTATCCTGAAATTGTGTCAGTGACAAAGTTTCCACAACATTTGGCCAACTGGATCATTGTGCTGGGACTAGAAAAGCCTCCTGTTGGCTCGGTGCTGCAGTGCTACCCCCTGCCTACCCTTACACGTGGTTCCTATTAGACAAATTAGAGGAGTGGGGAGAAGGAGGGAACAAGTGAAACAAGATAATCCATGGAGATCCCAACTAACAGATACTGGCCTAGCTCCTGTGGAAGCTCCACTGATTTCAAAGAGGAAGAAGTCTGGTAGATGGAGAGAACTGATGCATGACATGCTGATGGATTCGGATGGAGCTCGATGAAGTTGCCATTTGAGGAGGTCCTGGAGGACCACAAGACATCATCAAACAGGGTGTCCCTGGGAATAACATGCCTGGTGCCTATGCCTAAGTTAAAACCTGGCAGTTCATGCAGAAAGAACAACTAAATAGGAAGAACAACACTCCCCTGGCAGGAGAAGTTGTGAAAGAGGCTTGTTTTCAGACTGGCTGACAACACACGCACAGAGAGAAAAATCTGGGGTTTAAGTCAATGCACTGGGTAGAATCAAGGCTGGGGACGAGATGGGGTATGTGTGTGAGTGTGGGAAGCAGTGGTATTTGGCATGGATGTCTTAAAAACTTGCTCAGGCTGTTTGGGGATGGTATGCAGTACTTTATTGCTTTGGCTCAGCTGTTCTATTGCACAAGTGACAGCTGAAGGCTCTGAAAGAGAGGGGAAGAATGGAAAAGTGAAAGGTGGGGAAGTTTCAAGTTTTATGTCACAGCAATGTCAGGCTAGAGAAGAGAGAGGCATGATGTAATAGGTGGGGGAGAGAGGGAGAAAAGAGGTTAATGGGGAACAGTAAAATTTCAAATGCAGTATTTTATTACAGTATTGAAACTGATGCTTACCGTTTAACAATAGAGCTGGCATGGAATAGCTTAGTGGTGTGAGCCAGCAGTGCCAGGAGGATTTATGATTTTTTTTTATTAATTTTAATATTGCAGAAGGAAAGCCTCAGTCTTGTTTGGGTTGACAAGCCTCAAGCCTGGTAAATTGGAGTATGCTTGGAAATTCTGGCCACTGGAAATCTGCCTGTGCTCACTGTTCCAGGGGAGGGAGCCAGGGCTGTTGGGTATTTAATGGAGTCTGTTGTTTCCTGTAGAAGCAAAAGAGGAAAAATGACAGAGAAAGCAGAAGCAAAACTACCTTTGGTCAGCCATCGACTCCTGGGGAAGAGACTCCCACTGGAGGTGCCTCTTTGCAAGCAGGGAACCTTCTCCAGGCTGCCCCTAGCCCATCTTCAAATGACAGAGATGCTGCCAGAAAAGCCTTGTGAGCCCAGACAGGGTGGAGCTGGGCTCTTTATGAATCTGGTTTGTGGCCCAGAGCGCTGTACAATAATAAGCAGCTTGTGTGGTCGTGGGAGGCTTTTCTGAGTCTCAGACACAGAGATTGAAGTTGTTTCCTGTGCTGATGGTCAGCTCTGGGTCTGTACTCGTGTCAGTCCCATGTATATCCATAGACCCCCGTGATGCTCCATGCCAGGGTGACTGTGGACAGGACTGCAGGGCAGGAAGGAACACTGAACAGGGAGAGCTGCAGAGGGGCTGGAAAAGCCCAAAGAGAGGGAAGAAGGTCAGTGTGTTGGGAACACAGGCTTGAAAACAGGCTCAGAAGGCTCCTGCATGTACAGATTATTGTATGAGGTGAAAGAGATCGGGAAGGCAATCTTGGACCGTATATTTTCATCACCTGTCAGTCACAGTAAAGCCTCCAGGCATCATCCCACTGGCTCAGCCAGTCAATACCCTGCACCCCCAGAAAGACCCCCACAAGAAAGTACTGACAGCCCCATTCTGCTGCATGCAAGGCAAGGGGGACAACTGTAAACAGGAGATCCTTAAAATTTAAGTAAGCAGAGATTAATTCAGTAAAGCACTTGAGGGATTAAGTTAAAATTCCCAGAAAAATTAATAATTATACACTACTAAATTTGTGATACACAAAAAAAGTATCACTATTTATGTCCTTTTACATAGCAGAAGGCACAAAGATGTATGCATTTCTTTTTCAGTGGGAAGATATTTTGCCAACATTTTCATGATCTAGGGGAATCCAAAGGAGGCAAAGCAGAAGGCTGCTCTCTCCTCACCCTGTTCTTGCAGAGATGACACAATCCTGAGGTTAAAGTCCAGCTGGTTACCCTATCCCCAAAGTAACCAGCTCCTGAACACAACAAGACAACAGGGAAACTCTTTAGCTGCCTCTGCTGCATCGTGTTTTGTTCTGTTTATAAATTAAAAAATAGACAAATAAATGAAAACATAAGTCCCATGCCATCACAACCATTTTTTCTGGGGGGGGGAGGGAGGGAGGTTTTGGTTCAGTGGGGTGGCAGACAAATGCCCTGAGCTAATGTGCTTGGTGAAGAGAAGGCAAATAAAACAGCCAGGAGAGATGAGTGGGACCTGAGCCACGTTCCAGAGGTGCCAGAGAGTTTCTCTGAGCCTCTGGCACAGGGATATCCATGCACTGTGTGTACAGACAGGCAGATACAGAGGCAGATAGAGTCTGTAAGGGCTGGCAAGGGATTTGGCTCTGAAAGGCTGTGCCTGCTTGCCATTAACAAAGCATTTCCCAGGTGCTCACTGGAAATTTAAATTCTGTAAGTTTTAAAATTTTATCTTTGCTGAACCAGCTGTCACCTTCCTCACGGATCTGTACACACTCAGGAAGAGAAAGTGGCTCCTGGTCCCTCACAGGAGATGCCAGAGCCTTTTACCAGGGAGGAGTGACAGCCTGGAGCTCCTGCTCTGAGCCAGACTCAGCTCCTTGGCCTTCATTCAAGGGGTCGCAGGAAAGAGTCTCCTTGGGTTGGCTTTGACTCGAGGGCAGCGCCACCTGAGGGGCACACATGAGACTCTGACCTCTGTCTGTCCGTCTGTCCTGGCGACACAAGCCACATGTCCCCTGACCCCTGCCCATCTCACACCTGAGTCTGAGTCCCAGGCTCCAGGTGAAGGGGGTGTTTTGCAGCAGTCCCAGAGCCCCAAGATCCCTCCTGTGCCATGGGCAGTGCTGTTCCTTCCCCACTGCCACGGCAGCGAGAGGTGACGTTCTGCAAAGCAGCTTGCCATTCTCCAGTTTCCCTCAGTGACCAAGCTACATATGTTCAGAAAACTGAATTTATGTCGGCGGCTTGTTGTTCCCAGCCAGAAGATTCAGTCTGATTTGTGTATAGCTCTGCATAAATTCCTCGTTAACCTTTACAACCATCTGGAGCAGGAGTCGCTCCTCATATCACAGCGGACTGTGGCAACGGCAGCGAGCGTAACCGAAAGCACCGGGCTCTATGAGGCTGTGCCAGGCACTGCCAGAGCTGCAGGAGGAGGGCAAGGGGAAAAAACACCTCTATGGGGTCCCCACCCAGCCCAACCCGAAGGGAAGCACAGCCCCGATCGATACCCAAGGCAGTGCCTTCCCCAGAGGCCAGGGGCTGTTGCTCCTCTCCCTTCTCTCTCCCCGTTTAGGAACAGGCAGCTGCTTAATGCGAGGCTGCTCAGCCTCCGACAGCAGCCACGCGCTTAATGCTTCAATTTCCACATTTTATTTTATATGTAATTTAAAGCCCATGGTGCCTTAATTGTAAAATAGGCCTTATTAAAATAATAGCTCGAGAAGCAGTGGGGTACCCTGCACGGCGGATTGAAGACTTCTATCTTAACTGCTGTTTACAAAGATTTAAAAGGGAGATACAACCGAAATAGAGCTGTAGAGGTGTTTCCAATGTGAGCGATGGACCAAAGACCACTGCATAATTAAGCCTCTTTCCTTTTCCTTCCCCTCACCCCACCATGTTATCGCTCGCTCTCTTTAGGTATCCAGAGCCACCCTTCGCTGCATTTATGATTGATGATGCAGTGCAGGTACTTTGGTACCAGTAAGCAGCGCGGGGTTTTGATTAATGATGTTGGTGGCATTCCCAGAAGACCAATGGCAAATAATATTGGTATCCAAAACCAACTAACACAACTGGGAAAACAGCAAGGTGCTATGAGTTCGGAGAAGTCCTTCTAGTCTAAAATCACCCTTCTGCTGTCCAAGCCCTCCTTTCTGGAGACAGCCTTGAGAGATGGAATGCATGATCACAAAGCTCAGAGCTGCCTATAAACTCCCTACATCTTGTCCCATGCAAGGGACAGTCTCAGTCCCAGTGTAGGTTAGGGCTCCCTCAGGGCTGCTTAGATTTATGTCTTCCTTCAGGTCTCTCAGGTAACGAATGAGCAGGATGTGACCAACCACTTTGTCACACCTGATCTTTGTGGAGGTCAAGAGCAGGCTGGCACAGCATCCTCAGGCAGGGGTGCTTGCTCTGCCCTGGGTACCCGCAACCATCCCTGCCCTGCCCAACTCTGCAGCTGAAGGAGCAGAGGGACCATGGGGTGACTTGCAACATCACAATCATCAGCACATAAAGTGCCCCTTGAGTCTGGCACGATAACTCCATTTTGTGCCCAGCTCTGTGTGTTCCAGACACATTGGGGCTCAGGGAGGGTGTTTTCCCCCACCTCCACTGTCTGTGTTGTACCCGCATCCTCTCGAGTCTGCAAGGCTTGGCAGGGTTTCGTTGCCTGCTCAAAGGGCATGTGCATTCTTCCCATCAGACTTCAGTCAGATGCTTCCCCTCTCCTAGACTGAAGGATGAAACAGGAGGCACAGTGCCCCGGGGTTTGCATGCTGTGGCTTCTGAAGCCTGTCTCGCTGCCAGCAGGAGCAGTCAGTGCTCATGCTGTAGAGCTGGGTGACTGCACTTCTCCTGCGCTCACAGCAGCCCTACTGACAGTTCTCCTGGTGATGAAAAGCCCTTAAAAAACAGACCAAAACCAAACAAAAAACAGCTGCAGCTCTGTGGATGTACTTCAGCAATATCAGCAGATTGATGCTAGGGAGGAGCAGTTGCTGCCTGGGATTAAAGGTTCCCTTGGCTCCAGGACTTTTGGGCATCTTCACCACCATGGACATTCCTAAGCTACCAATGAAGTGCTGGTTGGCTCGCTGGCTGGACCAGGCTGCCCATGATCCATGCATTGTGCACATCCCTGTGCTGTCTCCACTGGAGCCACAGAGGGCAGGGACCCTGCTCATCCCCTGGCCTTCCACTGGCACAGGACACTGCCTGCGGCACCCTGACATCTGCTGCAAGGGAGCTCAGGCACTCCTTATGCTGGAGCTGCTGGTGGGCAGCATCCCAAAGAACTCAAACCATGCTGGGCTGCTGTTCCTGCTCTGAGCACACCCCAGCACCAGCACAGTCCAGGACCCTGTGCTTCCAAAGCCCTGGAGAAGATGGCAGGGGTTCCCACAGAGCCTGGGTTGTTTACAGGAACCTGCACTCTCCAGAAAAAAATAGGAGCAGGGCCAGCCCTCAGCCTGCCAAGAAAAGCCCCATCTGGGGCACCAGGCACTGCCAGAAGCTGTCACCAGGAACAGGAAGCTCAATTACAGCTGCTTGCTCTGTGGCATAACAGGGGCTGGGGGATCTTTAGGCATGTGCCAAAGGTCCTGCTGCAGATCTGGGGATGGAGGTGACAGAGAGGCACATCTAACAGTGTAACATCCCAATGGCAGAGTGTGATTTTGGGTGCTGGGAGCACACAGGGCTCCACAGCCCCCTCTCTCCACCTGCACGCTGCCCACAAAACCCATTCCCCAAGGCCCACTTCCAGCTTTCCAAAGCCATCAGCAGATTCACACAGCTGCTGTTTAAAAATAAAATAAAAATAATAAAAAACCCACTGGAGAAATAGTTCCTTTTGGTTTTTTTCATCTTTTAACAGTAACATTTCCCCTCCCAGTACTCACACTGGCCAGAGGCCCATGGCTGGATTATTTAGTCTGACTCCTGAAGCAGGAACAGATTTACAATTCAAATTCTCATGAAACAGCAGGGTTAGAAACTTCACCAAACTTTATATTATTGGAAAGAAGAGGTTCCCAGAAATGGTCTGAGCTAACTGCCTTTAAAGCTGTGATATCTTTACTGTATAAAGAAACTCTTTTAGACGTGTTTAAAATGCATTAGTGCTTTCCTTCACCCTCTGTCAACCCTGACAGAGAGCTAAGTCCACACAACTTTTAAGGAGAGACTTTAAGAACAGTCTGAATAATTTTTAAAATATAGGAAAAAAGTAATTTTTTTTTAATAAAACATGGGATGCATAGGCAGTATATGCTCAAAACAAAGGGCAAAGCCTCATCCTTTGCAGGGGTTGCAGATCAGACCTGGCTCTGTACTGAAAGTTAATCGTGAGATACTTCAGACTCCCACCATTTCCAACCTACAGCAAGAGGAGCTGAAGTTTAACATCAGAAGCCAACAAATGCACACCTACATGTTATTTACTATATTTTTATTTATATAGTTACACAGTGATATATAAGCCAGGCAAGGGTCTTGGCAAAGGTTTGAAAAAGTAATTTCTTTCTTAGAATATAACATGATATTTATAGAAAGTTAAACATTTTCCAAATATATTTGACCTTATTAAAAAATCCTATTTTAGTGAATGTTTCAGATTTTATTAATATTTTTATCATCCTTATATCCCAATTCACTAATGAACCCTAATTTAGATTAGGCAATTCTTAAAGGGAAAACATGGGAAAATAAAGCAGAAACAGCAAATGAGTCCATTCTGAACTCTGCAAACTGAGAGCAGATTCTCATTTTTATCATCTTCCATAAAATGACTGTTTTGGGGCAAAGGAGGAGAAGAATGACTTTTCTTTGACCTTCTCTGGCCAAGTTTTACTGTAGAACGATATAACGTCACTATAGTGTACCTGGGATCCAAAACAAGTGTGTCTGCCTTGCAATATCTCTGCAGGAATTATCAGTAATACTATATGTTCCAGTTTCAGATGGTTCTAATCAATCTTTTAGTATCTTACATGTCTGCCTATTAAGCTCGAGATGATCACTTGGACTCTGAACTCTCTCTTTCTTTGTAAAATCATCTTCAGTAATATTAAATCATGTTGTTGGAGCCCCGGAATTTCTGGGTTTCATCAACATTTGCCCTCATTTTTCACGTGGCAAAGTTAAGGAAATATCTGGTAACATTTTAATTCCACATTATTCAATGTGGCTTGTATAGGTGTGGTGCAATCAAGTCCTACATAGGAAAGGCTGATTTGAAGTCCTGGCAGAGCGATTAGCTGATTCCCCAAAGATATGGATATAAATTTCTCCTAGGCACATCTGCCCCGTCTGCTTTTAATTTTGAAACACCAGCTCTAATTTAGAAACCGTACTGCAAGCTCTCCCTTTTGTGAAGGAGAATGACATAATTTGCTGAGCAAAAACCCAGAGCCAAGCTTTTTTGTCTTGAGTAATCAATGAGTAGTAACCAACAGGCAAATGGTCCTGCACTAATTCCCTGCCTTCGGAGGTTATTGCGCCGTGTGGATCAGGGCTGAATGGTGGGGCTGGGCTGGGCATCCCCCCTCCTTCCCAGAGCTGCAGAGATCACCTCCTCTCACATTCTTGATCAGCTTCCCTGCAGCAACAGCAGCAGCGGATCACATGGAAAAGTAATATTAGGAAAGTATTTAATGTATTTATGGCTGTCTTTTAATGACATTTACCAGCTGGAAAGGAGGAGGCCTGCCAGCACTGGGTGATCAATCAGTTTTGAGGAACTCCAGCAAGTGCTCCCAAGACCACCAGCAAGCCTTGCTCCAGCCCTGGCTCCATCTTCTCCCTTCAGCTGCAGATCCTTGGGGCAACTCAAGCTGACACTGTGTTTGCCTGGCCCTTATCACAGCAGGACCTTGAATTCTGCCCAGGGCTGAGGCTGCCACAGCGTACAAATAAATAGTGCTAATTCTTAGATCACAGCACAGAATTTCTGTTTTACATCAACCAGGCAATCTGCAAGCATGGGACCCATTAGGAACACCCCATACAGTAAACTTAGTGTGCCAGTCAGCTGTTCCAGAGGACAAAAGGAGAGACTACTGAAGGCTGTGCTTGGCCACTGTTTGCAGCAGACCTTTGGGTCTCTCCTCACAACAAAATGCCATCACACAGAAGTTCTGGCTGTTGCAGGAGGAGTTACCTGTGCTTGGAAAATTGCAAAGATCAACCCATATGGAAAAGATCATGATTGAAAGGTCCAAGTAAAGCAATTTTCTGCTTCCCAAAAGATGTGGATATAAATAGAACAGTGCCTGAAAATGAGCAGGCAGAAATTAAATACAAATGCAAACAGAGAACAAGTCTTTTAGAACAAATAAAGGTTTTACTTTGCTTGTCCCCACACAGAGTGTCCCAGACCCATCAGCAATGCCAATTCTTTCTCTACCCTGCTGCCCCTGCTCTCATGACAGGTGAGTGAGGCTGGACCCAGTCACTTTGTGCAGAAAGGCTGAGCCCATTTTTCTGCCTAGGTTCAGGTTGCCGTGAAGAGTCATAATTGAGCAGAAGTGCAAGTTCCCATGACCACGTTATCGCGGGGAAGCCGTGCCCACCGCCGCATCCTGAGCATCCACACACACTCCTGGGGAGTCCCAGGGGACACACTCCAGAGCTGCTCTCTGAGCATCATGCCAACCTTTTGTTTTAACATCAAGGGGTCTTCAGCCGTCTTATCTGTTACTCTAATTGCTCTGACAAGCTGTGGATGTACATGTCATTTAATGAGTAAACCTATAAAATAATCATTTGCTGTCTGTGTGCTTGATGCTCAGAATCTGCTGAAATTTCATGTGGGGGGAAAAGCTCCACTAGGCTTGAAGAATGACTTCTTCACTTCCCCCTTTTGCTCTGAAAGGGAATTTTACAGCCACTGTAGGAATCCTTTTCTCTTAGACTTCATTTCTATCCCTCTTCCTCCCAGTACAAATCGTATCTAAAATATTGTGCCTTGTTTGTACTTGTTATGATTTGAAGTTTTGAGCTTAATTTCTTTCTTTTGATAACTGAAATGAAATTCAGATAGGAAATAAAGGTTTGCAAATACTCCCCATTTACAAAAGAGGTAATGACAGTGAGAAGGCAGAAGACTACTTCACCATCTCTCTGCACTAATATTATTTAACAAAACCACAACAAAACAGAATCAACCCAAAACTCAACCAAAGTCCACTTCCCTCCCTATTCTGGAAATGGATGCACAGACCCTTAGAAAGGGTGATTTTCTTTGAAGGACCTGGCAGTGCAGTAGAGCTGTTGCCTTCTCACAAAGCTTTGCCTGTGGACAATTTCCTAATGGATTTTCGGAGTCCTCCATTAGGATTCTTTTGCAGAATATTTGAACAATGCCTGTAGATAAAAGAAGCTAAAGTATCTTTTCCTATATGGTAGTATAAAGCTATCAAACAGTAGCTTTAGAATAAGGTTACGAGTTTTGTGCAAAAGGAGCTGCAGAAAGAAAAGAAGACTGAGTGGAAAGATTAATGTCTTAATGCAAGTGAGGAGAGCTGAAAGTGTGGGGTATTGTAGCAAATATCATTCCAGCTTTAGAATTCAGCACGTTACAGAGAAGAAAAGAGGCTCCTGGAGAGAGTGAATGTCAACACAGCTTTTGGGGTCGGGCGTTTTCCTTGTTCTTTAACTCAGACTAATAAACTTTCAGAAGTGCCAACGCGCTTCCACCACTGGTGCTCTGCTTCTTCTGCTCCACCTTCTGTAAGGAAATCTGCAACCAGTGGTTCACAAACAAACCCCATCAGGGCTTAAGGAGTCCTAGAGAAACCGGAGGATTCATTTCTCTGAGCTGCTGAAGCAACTCCAGAGGAAGCTTAAACGATAAATACGTAGAGATGACAATATGGGTAACGGGAGCAGCCACAATGGCATTATGCAAGGACTGTCATTTTCCCTGTGTTTGTACAGCGCCTACAACCAGGGGACCTGACCCAGCTGACTTCCTCTAGAAACTGCTGCAATCCAAATAACAAATAAAAATAATGGGATTAAATCTGAATACGTGATACAAGCCATCCTGCCGCAGGGCAAATACAACCCACCAGCTGCCGGAGGGGAAGGTAGAGAGGAAGACATTTTCCCCATAGGCAGGTCATCCCATGGCTGCTGTCTCTGAGGTTTCTTGGATCCTTCTCTGAAATGTCTTGTCTTGTACTCCTCACTGTGAGAGACAGGTTACTGAACTAGACGGACAAGCAATCTGATCCACCATGGCAATTCCTATGATCCCATAGAGAACCTATGAATAATTCAGATTTTCTGCAAAAAATCCCCCACACTTCATGAAAGTTAACTGGTGTCTCCAAGAGAAAAAAAACATACACTGTCTTTATAACTGAGTCATCATCACTATTTATTTGTGTATTTGACAGTTTATGGGTGCCTCCCTGTTAAAACAAGATGTAATTAAAATTACAACTCATCTTTAAGAGATTGGAATGCCACAAAGGGCCCGGTCACAAAAAGCCTTAACCAGAATCTTTGGTGGGTCAGCGGTAAAAGAGAACCCTGACTTTTAGTAAACTTGCATGAAGTGTTAATGATTTCAGTCTCAGTTCACTTGGAGAATGTCCTCATCCCTGCAAAAGACACTTAGGGCTAGGCCCAGGCTGCAGAGGCAGCGGGAAGAATCAAAAAGGGGAGGACTCAGGGCAAACCTCTTCACTTGGGGTCTTTCCTTCTGGGACTTCAGTTTGGTCTGAGAAAATCCTTATGAGAGCCTCCCTGAGCCTGATCTAAGGGGTGGCCAGCTCTCAGGTGACCAGTGGCCTGTCCACACTGAGCAATGGAGGCTCCCAAGTGTCTGGTATTCCAGAGCACCGCCTGGCCTACCCTGATAATGGGTTTATTATAAGGCTTCTCATGTCAGAGCTACACTCACAGTCCCCTCTTCCCTTTGCTTCCCCACATATTCATGGAGGGAGGGAGCTGCTCAGTGCCTCTTGACCTCCTCTGCGACCTGTTATGTGATAGTTGCTCACATCAACAAGATCTTATTAAAATATCCAGAAAAAAGAATGGGGGGGATGTTTTAACTCCAAACAGAGAAATCTCTCTTCTAAGAAGTTAAGTCTTGAAACAATTCAAAAAGTTCGGAGTGTCTACTAGAATGAAACAATGGCACTGGAGGACTTCTGAAAATGTGTCTCAAGGTCACAATTCTGAGCTAGTTTTGGAGAACTATGTCCAATATGTAATTTCCAGTCTCCAAAGCAAAAAGTGAATATTGTCACAATTTAATGACAGTACTTTGGTAAGGAGCAGGCTAAATACCTCTTGAGAAACAATAAGTGAAGTATAAGAATTAACTGTAGGAAAATGCACAGGAAAATATAGAAAGAAAAGCATTAAGTGTTTGATGGCCTTGAGGAACGGACACCTGCAAAGAAGGAATCTGGTCCATATAAAAGGATACCTTGTAAAGACAAGTATTTGCCTCCAATATGCACATTTCTATGCAGACACAGGATTATTTGCACATACAGACTCTATTTCTTTACTTGCAAGGAGCTGAAATTTGATATAAAGTCAGAATGTCGATGAAGAGAATAAGAAAAGCTTGTAAAGGCATTTAATGGAAAATGTCTATGTTGGAATAATGTAATTGGTCCCTGCAGATTATTACAGGTTAGGGCAAAATGTTAGATAGTGACAAAGGAGGAAAAGGAATGAATACATGGGAATATTCCTCTTTTTCTCAAGTACAGCAACGTTCAGTACAGCAGGGGAGAGGGGAGGCTGGTGCAAAGAGTTCCTGCCTCTTCTTGCAAGCAGGGAAGAAACTAAGAGCCAGAAATTTTAAAGGACTACTTAACTTTCCTCCTGCATTCAGAGGAGAGCAGGTGGGGATCTTGTTGCAGATCAGTGGGAATTTCACAGTGGTCCCAGGGGTGTTGCAGGAGCTCATATTATGGGCCTGTATCTTTGAGGGTGTACTGTAAAATAACACTTCACCCTCACTATGGCAGCCCCTTCAGAGCATTTCAGTCAGTATTTTACATCACCAAGCTTTACCTCAATGAGGCTGTTGGATATTTATTGCCATTTTCCTTCTTCAAGCCTGAAGAATCTGGCTTTATTTCACTCAAGATAGTGTCATTGACTTTGAGAGACTCAGAATCAAACTGTCTGCCTAAAGTTTCCAAACCAACATGCAAGAAGTGAGAAAATACAAGAGGAAAAAATACTTTGCAGACAAAGGCCCACAGGAGGAGGGGACGATGGCTTACACTCAGGGATGACCCTGGTGAGTCTGTGCCTCCCAGGTGTGCAACACGTCAGTAGCACATATTCAAGACAGATGAAGAGCTTAGGAAGTATAGAAACATGGATTCAGATGTGTCAGCCAGAGTGTGTAAAAACAGCTGCTTAAAAATAATGTTTGGGGTTTGCCGGTATGCAATGACAGCAAAGGAATTCGATGTCAAAGTAGCCACATGTGTTGCTTTACTCCAAAGCATATTGTGCTCTGATCCTTAATTCTTATGATGCCTTCTTGAACTGCAAACCCATCCATACACATCTCTCCACACTACCCACAATAACACATGGATTTGCTGTGCTAACGACCCTGACATTGGGGCTGCCCTGCACAGAACATCCTGAAAGCCCTCAGGACAAATCCAACAGACAAACTGAAATCCTAGTGTGAAAAATGCTTGCGTTATTTTTAATATTGTCCAGTCCTTCCAGCCACACAATACTGATGTGTTGATCTGAAGCAGTGGGAGAGGGTCAAACACAACCCTCAATAACCATCACACCAACATGTGCAATCCAGGGAGTGCAGTTTAGGCAATTTCTGCTGCCTGGACTGCAAGCTCTTTGTGGATGCATCTTCTGCTGGGGCTCGTGAGAGACTGAACATACTGTCAGCAGTTAAATAATATATCTGTATCATCACCATATAAAAAATACAGCCAAAAATCTGTTCACCTGGAGACTTTGCTTTCATTGTCACTTGGATGCTCCTAATCACTTTCTCTCCAGCTGAGAATAAAGCTGAACCTTCCTCAGAGCTCTGTGCCTCTGTTTCCCCTCCCTTTGAGTGTGCACCTTCTTGGACCCCTCACTCAGCAGAGAAGAGCTGGCTCTGATGCTCGGGGCTTCCAAGAGTGGGCCTTTCTCAGGTGGAATCTTGTTAAAACCATTAATAAATCAATTGCTGCTCAAAGTGCAGTTGGGGGACAGTGACTTTTTGGAAGCTGAAGAGGACCTTGGAGGCGTTGCTATTGAAAAGCAACATGAGCCAACAGAAAATAGGCTGATGGGCAACTCAGTCCAAGTGCATTCAAAATGGATCCATAGGGATGGAAAGTGGTCTCAGGCAGACTGTTAAATTGCTGGCTAAGGAAAAATAAATAATATACTTTTACTGTAGTTCGTGTAAAGACTGTAAGTTACAGGTGTTCTGATCTTCCTACTTTCACAACTTGGTTCAATATTTAGCATATGCTTGTAGCATTTTTTTCCTAAGTCAATGGACTAAATCAACTGTTTTCTATGTAACATCACAGGCTGGAATGGAGGAGCTTGCTGCAGTGTTCCACTCTAGACAGCTACTTTTGTCTCTTTTTTCTTTCCCTGTTTCTCATTTAAGAAAACAGTAAAAAGAAAGGAAGAGTGGGAAAAAAGAACTGCACGAAAGAAAAAAAAGTAGATAAATGGAAAAGGAAATCTTAATAAGGTCCTTTTTTTCTCTTTTCCTATTTTTTTGGAGACTGCTGTATTAAATTAAAGTCATACATAGGTTTCAAAGAAAATCATATGTCGGTGGAATGGTGAGCCCACCTGACAACGCATGCTAACAGAATTGTAAATGTAAAGGGTAATGCTTGTCACTTCCTGACAGCTCTAAATGGCCTTTTAGTTCAGTACGCAGAGCTGTCATAAAAAAACATAAAAATGCATATGCAGACAGCTGAAACTGCAATGCACATCATTATCTGCAAATGGTATAAGTATCCTGAACAAAGGGCCTTCCAGTTTAAGGACAAGCATAAGACATTTTTCTGCCTCTAGCCTTAAAACAAAGTGCTGTCAAGAAAACAAGATTCTCAGTGCCAGAACTGAGGATTTTCTGTCAATCAGCAAGGTGCTACATTTGTACATATTTTTCTGACCCCAAATATGAGAAGAGCATCCTTAACAGATGTGTATTTAACTTCTGGCAGATACATCTGTTTCTTCTGGGTTTTTTATTTTTTATATTTTTTTTTTCTCCCCCTCAAACACACTACTGAGCAGAACGGTTTTGTTGTGTACTTATTAGTTCCTTCTATCCTGGCTTTTCCTCCTTGTTTGGTTAAATCGTGGTGGTTTCACCATTAACATGCCAAGATGTTGGAGAACTTTAGGGACTAATATTAACCTGGCATGGGAACCTCCCAAAAAAATGTTTCAAATCTGTTCAACGACCACTGTGCCAGTCTGGTGATGGTTTAAAAATTTTAAAAGTTGTAAGTTCATTTCTAGGGCAGTTTTAAAGCACTCAAAAAAGTAATCAGTGCTTAGTAAAGCCATTAATGTCCCCAAGGAGCATGAAGAATCAACCTGTCCCTGCACCACTCCACCAAGTGTTAGTGAAAATAAGAGCCCTGGTGCAGTGTGAGCACAGTGGCTGCTCGCTGACCACTTGACTCTGATCTAGGCAGAACCCCAGCACTCCTGTATTCCCACATGTGCTGACATTTCTGCTCAGCACACCTTTCCAAATAAAGGCTGGGCACTGTAGATTACCTGATATGATTCAAGACTCAGGAAGAAAAGGAACCAATGGTCCATGTTGAATGCTCTGCTCTGAGGGCAAACTGGCATGGGCAAGAATTCCCACCCCAAGCATTAGAGCTCACCTCATGAATGCATAAAAGGGCAACAAGAGAGCAGCTGAGATTCCTTCCTTTTTTTTCTTCCTGAACCTCTCATCCAAATCTCATCTTCACTGGCCCCACTCTCAAGAATCCACTGCACCAACCTATGAGCAACCCATAGTGACAGGACAAGGGGGAATGGCTTCAAAGAGAAAGTGGGTGGGTTTAGATTAGATATTAGGACAAAATTCTTCCCTATGAGCATGGTGAGGCCCTGTCACAGGCTGCCCAGAGAAGCTGTGACTGCCACATGCCTGGAAGTGTCCAAGGCCAGGCTGGACGGGGCCCTGCACATGGCAGGGGGTGGAACTAGATCATCTTTAAAGTGCCTTCCAAGCCAGGCCATTCTATGATTCTGTGATTCTACCACTGAGATCTTCACTGATGGCTAAACCTTAATCATTAAACTGTATAAACCCCCTTTTTCTGTGGGTTGGTGCCTCCACCAGATTTTCAGCTTTTACTTGCATTGCTTTTCTTGCCCCTCTCGCAGCCCTGGGCTCAGGCAGCGCTTTAGGATCTGTGCACACAGCAAATAGAGTCTTCTGGCCTCTAACACAACCTTCAGTCCAGGATCTGGTGTGCACAACACGTATTTGATCTCTTTCCTCGGTACCTTGAATTATCCACCAAATGACTCATTCCAGTGTTATCTGCTTGCAGCATAAACTATGGGAATACGAATCAAAGATATTTGGGGTTTCAGAGCTTCCGAGATCATGGAGGCAAAATATCTCAGTCCACAAGAAAAGTGCAGGAATAAATGTCATATGGAAAAATTCCCTATTCATCTCATGGCTTATATTTACAAAGTGCCGTGTTTGAATCTGTAAATTTTCCAGCATGAAATTGCCCTGAACAGTTGCTTAATGGGATCTTAATTTTCCTTTAATTAATCACCTTTAGAATTTCTAGCTGTTTCTCCATTAAAATCCACATTTATTTTATGTATAATCTTCATTCCTTTCTTCCAAAATTGCCCAAAGAAACTGTCAAAGGATAAGGCTGCAACCCTAAAAATTCACTTCTTTTGTATCTGCAGTAAGATGATAGGGGAATACACAGTCATCTTGGAAAAATACAGGTTTTGTCTGAGATTTTTAAAAAAGATTTCTGTATGCCTCTGCCTTCCATGGTGCTGCTTGAGACATCTGAAGACATCTAAATCTGAAGCTTGGTTCCTATCTCAGTAACTGATTCTAACACAAGCTCAAGAAAAATTACATCTTAATACTCACTCAACAGTCTTGCTTCCAAAGCTGCCTCTACAGATGCCTAAATAACTGAAAACAACTCTGCAGCCTCCCCAGAGTCTCAGCTTGCACATGGGCCTTTAAAAAAAAAAAAAAAAACAAAGCTAAAGCTTTGCAGACTATGTGTAAAAGCCCCATCTGGTGATGCCCGACACAACAGTATGTTTGCACCTAATAACAGTACGCTTAAAAAATACACTGTGGATTATTGACACAAAAACACGGGGATCTGCATCTGCCTGCTAATCAATGCTGCTGGACAGAAGGAAAATGTTTTCAACCCCAATGGAGTCAGCTGATGAACCAGACTGCCTACAGGGGTGGGAGAGGAAGGAGAAATGAACAGCTGAAGTAAGTTTTGGTGTGAAGATTGTCACATTTTTGAGAGAGATGCACAGCATAACCGTTTTACACCACCTCAAAACAAGAACATCACTGGTTTCCCTGCATGCCTGGCCTTAGGAAACGTGTCCTTTCCTGGTGGATGCCTGACCCAGCCCTTCTCTTTGAGCACAGCTTTTGTACTGCCATGTTTTAACAGAGACACCGTCAACTGCAGCAGTGAGAATCCAGGACTAATACCTGCAGCTGAGCTACAGCAGCCGAAATACCCCAGTGTTTTATCCACAGTGATATTGAGCTGGATTTGAACACGCATCTTCCAGACAAAAGCTTCTATATCGCATTACCATGACCTGTGCCAGCCGGGCCTCCCTCTCAATCTGTTCCCTTTAAATTTACAAGGAAGGAAATAACAAGAAAGAAGGACACTCTTTTATTACATTTTTTCAAATAAAATGTCTGTGCTTTCCCTGGATGGTACCAGCCCGATTTATACAAGGTGAATTTGACCTTCAAGAGGCAGAACATCTGGGAATGACAATTAAAGCCATCTGCACCCAAGGCAAGCAGGTTGCTCGCTATCCACTCCGTTCTGTCGCCTTCAGAACATAGAGGAGGGGGGGTAATCTCAAGACAGTCATCCCTTTTTTATTGACTGTCTCCTGTGCTTTCAGAGATGTGAAAATACACGGAGCCTGACTGCACTCCTTCCCAAGGAGGCTCAGCGAGGATGCCATGAAAACTCCAGCAGTGCTCCTGAAGATTTGTGATTTGGGTTCTGTGGGGATGGTATTAGCCAGACCCAGATTTTCCTTCATAATTATTCTGACCTCTCTACATCTCAACAGTGGTGACTTGGCTTGTCTGAAACAGGCTCTCGTGTCTCCTCTGTGTGGCTACATGGCTCATGCATTTTTTAATGGCCATCCGAGTCTAAGAGGAATCAAAGGAAAGGTCATTGAGCCCTCTGCTCTAGGAGGTGATGATTTAAACTCCAGCTCTATTTAAGAAGACTGAAGATGTTGAAGATATATGAAAGATTGGTAAAAATCCAAACCACCATTTTCTGTAAGAATTTAGGGCAACTAGACATTCCCTAGAGCTTGTAAATCTTCTAATGTTTGCTGCAATAGAGTAACTTAGAACTCCCTATAACTCATTTTTGAGAGCTTGCTGTTAAATCAGATACTGTTGAGGACCATCACACTGATTATCACTGTCCCAGTTCTCACCTGTGCTGTTCTGATCCCTGGTACCATCTGATTCTCTGTTTCATACTTTGCTGGTGAGCTCTTTAGGACAGGAAGGTTTTGTTACCGAAGCAACATTTTTGTGTCTGGCCCAAGATGCTAAAGCAATTCAGGTAAGAGAAGAAATTAAGGCACTACCTGTGTCCTGCAGATACCTGTACAGAAGGATCACATTCACTTTTGGTCAGGCAGTATAATGTTAATGACTCATTTGGATAACTAGATATGTTTGTAATTTCAAAAGTAGAGGGAAAATATAGAAACAGAGGATGGGGAAAAACTCAGCTCAGAACTGGATTTTTTTCTGTGGCATTTGGAATGTTATTATTTTCATTTTCTCTTTGTATATTTTTTTTTCAGCCCAGTTAAGAGCTCCCTGTGTGCCACCTATCGGTCTGACCCACACTCAGCCCTTCTCCAGACAAAAACTGTGGTGGGAGAGTCGTGCAGGGCCAGAGGTTGGAGGCCAAAGATGCATATAGCAAAGCTGTCCAGAAAACAAGGAAAGGGAAAGGAAGTGGATTTTTCTAGGCAGGTTCAAGCCAACTGCAGCCCAAAAGGCCATCACACCCTCTGCCTCAAACTACGGGTGTGGCTCAGATAAACCAGCAACATGAAATTACACCAGCAGAAAGACATGTCAGAAAATATTCTGCACCATGGATGACATATTCAAGTACGATGCCTTTGGAGATTTAACCCTGCTTTCTTTGAGTGAGAAACCAGACACTTGAAGAATTAACCGAGATTATATTGACAGGCCTTGGTTCCACAACAATTCCCTTTGTATGTGCCCCATAAACATCTTTCTTTCCAGTGTCAGTCATACGTTCGTTTTCTACCACAATAATTCTTTGCTAAGACCCCATTCCCATAATAGAAAGAGGGAGAAAAAAAATGAGTGACACCTCAAACAATGTTTGATAGTCTAACAACAATTTCTAACTTCAAAGACTATCTACATAAAAGTTGAAGACTTTTGCTACAAAAACCAAACCACTGGGAAATCATTTTCCAGCTGACATCAATTCCCCAGCCACTAGAATGAAGGCTTTAACTAAAAGTATAACTTTTATTAGAGGTTCTTTAACATTTTAATCCATGCCGTGAGAAGGTATGTACAGACAGGTTATTTTGTGTCAAAATCCAAGAATGGGGTGTAAGAGGGAGAACCCCACAAAGCCAAGAGGGCTGGACTTTGTGGCCAGTTCAAACCACACTCAGACTGAGTGTGGTTTAACAGGTTAGGGAGTATTCGATTAGCCCCAAATCTTTGTGGACAAAGAACCACAAGAAGTGCAACCAAGAACACTCCTAACCCCCAATATTATTGTCCTAAAGGATGGATGAATTTTTCAGAGCCGAATCATTACAACAAATCACTCCTAATGTACTGAACCACTGGAGGAATCAATGGATGCAGGTCTACAAATCATGTATTTGAGACTCAGTGCTGGCAAACAAAGATCTCTAAGGTTTGATGGTGGGGCATTTTCCCTTTCCAGAAACACTGGCTAAACCCCTCAAAGTCTTCTGTAACAGTCCTCTTTTTTTTTTTTTTTTTAAGCCCTGCTTTCCTTCCCAGCTGAAGAGAAGATTGCATGTCTAAGACATCAAGTTGTGACCTTGCAGTGAATTAAATGGGTGAGCATGTTAAAAGGCTTGTAAATGTATCTGGACCTTTTTTTTCCTCACCATCTGTTTCATACTTGATATCTTGATAGATAGTTCAGCTTATTACCCACCACTAACGTCATCTCTCTGCTGAAGCCTTGTTATTTGAAATATGGGGTCTCTCCTTTGTATAGCAATGACTAAGAACATTGGAACCCACTTAAATTTGTTTTAAATGCATTAAATTGGTAACATCCAGTGTTGCTGCATACCAGTTTCTAAGTTACATAGTAAAAGTTTAAACGATTTAACCAATTTAATGTATGAACCAGGCACACTGTATGGCTGAGAGCAGTCAGGTTTTCCAGTGAAATGTTTGCCTGGTAGTTCACATTGTGCAGAGGTATGCAGATGCTTTTGCCAGGAGAAAGTGAAATAATTGATGCAGCTGAAAATGACCTTGATCTAGAAGTCATTACCTCATTCCCTGAAATATCTAAAAATACAATGACAGAAGCAAGGGCCTGAGTGACTACTGTGACTTTTACTTAGTTCTGAGTACCAGTGTGACATGGGTACATGCCAACAATAAATCATTTTCCTGGAACACACAACAGTAAGAAGTTGGGGTCATGTTTTCAAGCTGGCTTTTTTGCTTTTTCTTTTTGTGTCTGTTGGTTGTGTCTCTGCAGACTTTACATGACGTCCCCCTGTCTGCCTACATCTATTTTATAGATTAATGGTACCTGTAACTGCTCAGCTGAAAGGTAAAATAATGGCAAGGGTGATGAAACCACATGCTCCATGACATAGGAGGGTGACTCACGGGGTCAGGAATGAATTCCTGCATTTCACCACTGGCACAGCCTCATTTTGCTACCAAAGCAGTGTACAAGATGGACACGTGTGACCACACACACCTGGAGATGCACAGAACTCCTCAAGGTCCATCAGGTTCATCAGCTTTCCAGGGAAAGGGGTGGATCTCCCCAGGCTGCCACAGGGCTGATTGCACCACGCCACAGCAGGGCTCTGGGCTGCCTTGAGTCGACTGACCCAGAGCCCTGCAGAGGCAAACAAAAGCTTTCTGATTATCAGATTTTTGTCTGGGTTGCCAAGGTCACTTGTACCTGTTGGAGAAGCACTGAAGTGAGGGGCTGGCAGGATCAGACTCCCTCCTACGGTTTCCCACAGGAACAGCCCACCTTTTCTAAGGGGACAAGCAATTTCTGCAACCTCTGGTCTTCCCTGACACACCAAGAAAGGTGTCTTGTGCCTTAACAGTGCTACAAAACAACAGTTTCACACCCAAAGAGTGGGATCATGGTCATGCTTACAAACAACATTGTCCAAAGGACTTTCTGCACTTTCTCTTTGAACAGGAACACGCACAGAGGAGCTGGAAATACCCTGGCCCAAAGAACAGAGGGAAGGCATTTTAAACATAGTGAACTTAAAAGCTGTGCAACAAACATAACCGCAGCCAAACACCACCTGCCTAGTGTTAGAAGGTTTGATTCATGCCAAAAAATGTCCCAGCAAATGGCGTTGATGCAGCCAGCTGTCAGAAGCAAACCCCCCTGCATCTGAAGATGGGCTTCAGGAGAAGATCATGACTTGGGGGGGACCAAATGTCACGGTGATGACTTTGCCATGGAGAGCAGCTTCTTCAGAAGCAGTGCAACAATGAGAGCTAAAGCCAGGCTGCTGCTTGTGCAGTAAACACAGGTGCTGTGGTCTTAAGGAGTGGGAGCTGGGAAGTTCCAGGGGTTTTGGTGCAATTTCACCACCTGCAAGACAGCCCATGGCTCTGGGAAACAATGTGCTCTCGGCACATCATGGTTTGGGCTTTTCATCTCTTTTTCATATCCTTCCTGTCTGGGGTCTGTCAGGACTTAGGCTGAGAAGGAAAATATCTGTAACAGCAGAGATGTAAAGCTTTCAGAGCTCTCATTCATGATCCAGAAATGTGTTTCCCCAAATTCAACAGTTAAATGCACAACAAGGTGTTACAAACTCTTACTTGTGTTACAAAAGATGGTTAAGTGTTGGCAGGATACCTACAAATCCCGTACATGATATGCAGTCTAACAGGATTTCTCTTAAGCTCTGCCTGGAATAATTTTCATTTAATTTCATGTAAACAGCATCTCTAGCAGTGGCAGCAGGACCTCACCAAAGAACCAGAGAGATTCTGTTTCCCAAACCAAACACACTCCAGATCTTCCAGCTCAAACTGAGGTCTGAGCACAGATCTGGGTTTACTCACCGAGTTCAGTTTGGAATCAAATTTTCTAATCAATTCTTCATTGTTTAAATCAATGCTGCTGATCTAATGCATCAGAAAACCTATCCCCTTGATGGAGGATTTTTAAAAGCTGTATTTTATGGCTATGTCATCACCAGGCATTTGTGGATTTAAAACATTTGTGAAATAGGATTTTCTGGTAAAATCTTGTGTGGTCCATTAAACATACAATACACAGCAAAGGAAATACTTGATTATGCTTACACACTCTTCTGTGTTTCTCGTAATATTCCAAACGAGCACAGCTTTGCCACATGGTTATCAGTTCCTGAGATGGCTTCTGAAGTTTGCAGTTTCACTGTTCTGCCTCAGAGTTGACAAGTTACCTGTGACTGCATTAGCTTAGAGCCAGTTCCTGCAGATATTTTGTATTCTCCTGTGATATTACCATTAAAGCAAATTTCCCAGGAACTCCATTCAAATGCCTTAAGCACACTGCATGGAGGCATGCCTTTGCAGCACTCCCATATGTATACTGTTTCCTTGTATACAAAGCACATGTGGAATCTGTAAGCATAACAAATGGGATCATTAACTGAAAAATTAATTATGCTCACACAAATCGTGTGAATTTGCACTATTAGTTCTACTAGAACTCAGCACAGTGCCTACATAATTGAATACTTCTCTTGAAATCTCTGTGTGGGAATCCAACACTGAGCTGGCAGCACCAAAAGTGTCATTTTTCTAAGGGTATGTATAAAAAATGAGGCTGTCCAGAGCACATGTATGAAGTGAGAGACGCATTCCTGTGCTCTGTGCTGCGTTACAAAGCACAGCTCCTCAGTGTATGCCATCGTACCAAACCCGAACATTCCACAGGCATCAACTGCAACATGTACAACTCAGTAAAAAAAACACTTTGTAAGAGATAAAATAACTTTTAATTTAAAAATAATTTTATCTTTGTAAGATAAAATAATAACATTAACACTCCAAAGATATGAATATCTCTATTTCAGTGACAAAATGCTCCTGACATTTTCTTCCCAAGCTGACCCAGCCATTGACTCAGGAATTGGCCATCCCTTATGAGAAAAGTAACTTGCATGCACTTGAATCAAAGTTCAGAATTTTTACCTGCCTGGTATGCTGAACAGTACAAAGGGACTGTGCCTTGGTGGTTGGGAATGAAAATAAAAACTTAGCTCACCTAATGCAGTTCCATAGGACAGCAATGAATCCCATCTTTGAAGTGATTAATAAATCCATCCAACAGCCAGTACACCCCAAAATTCAAACCTCCAGGACCAAAATGTCCAGAATCTTAGCACAGCATAAGAAAGGAGCAGGAGACAGCCCAGACTACTGGACATACTCTACACAGAACACCAGCTTTTACTGCCATTTCCACAAATTCAAATCTACTCAACATTATCCAGGATTAAACGTATATCACACTTTCTTTAGACAACATATTCCACTCAAAGAACCTTAACAGAACATTAAAAAACCACCTTTTCTCAACATCCCTCATAGAGAGACACACAGAAGCACAGAGAGGAAAACATACAGTGATTTACATCAAGAAACAAATACAAATAATGTCGTTTCTGGAAATTATGGGCATGAAAGAAGGAAACAAGCTTCCAGCTTTCAAAGTACAATTCATTCTAACACAGTCACTGGTAGAAGTCACTGGGATAAGTGGTAAAATATTAATTTCTACATTCTCAAAATAAAAATTTTACTTTAAAATAATGTTCTGGTTGCTTTTTCTTACAGTTTTCCCCTTGGAATGACAAATGTAAGAAAATCTCCCACCCACACCAAAATAATGTTTGGCTGAGCTCTATTTTTGGTGCAAATATTTCTCTGTTGAGACAGCTCACTCATCTCCTCATAGGAGTCCTGGAAGCATTTTCTGGCTTTGCTACACTTTCACAGTGTCAGTAAATCACATAACATGTACACCACAAATTAACATCTGAAAAATTGGGAAAGTAATTCCTATTTTAAAAAGTTGTTGTGAAGCTCAGTTTAACCACTAATTATTCTGTTTCAAGTTACTGGAATTAAAGATGTTTGCAGCTACACATGATCTTTGTAATCAGTAGTAGCTCAAAACTACACACGAGTAACGATCTCAAGCAGTTGAGTCCAATCTGAGTTAAGTAAAGTGAGTGGAGCAGAGAGCAGATTCCCATGGGAATGGAGATTTTTGCTTTCAGAAGAAAGGAAATCCAAATCCTCATTTGCCCTCACTCCATAACAAACCCCACCCAGGTTCCACCTCTGCCAAAGCACACCCTGCCTGTATCATGCAACCATCCAGTAAAAGATTACACCACAACTCTGACAATGCAAACACAGACAGAAGTTTAAAATTATTATTGGAATTACCTGGATTTACTGACACTGATGTGTTTAAATCCCCAGGAGATAGGTTGTATCATTAGCAGAGGGGGTGAGGAAGATAAAACAGAGGCAATTACTCAGTACTTCATAATAACCTGAGCTACAATTCCCTGAAGCACCTGTGTTTGCCTGGCATAACTCATAGGTCAGTGCTTTAGGTAGAAGATATGCACATATTTGCCTCTGCTCTCCTTGGAAAATTCTGCATTCCTGGGGATGTATGGAAGGAAGCAGTCACTGGCTACCTCTGAGCATCAGTAGTGCTGATGCAGAGAGCCCCCAAGCATGAAGTCAGGGTGTCCATTTCACACCCACAGAGTCTCACCAACAATGGGAAATCCACCCAGAATCCCTCTGTTACCTCCAAATGAGTTCAGTTTCCCAATGTGAACAAAAAACCAGTCAGGAGAAGTCATTAGACACCTAAAATATGTAACTGACCTCAGAGGCTTGTCTCTCTAGGTTGCCACTATGATTAACAAACAGGGATAAACTTATCTTTCGGTGAGAAATTTAGAGCAGGGATTATGCTGAGGTGCTCTGAATTGTCTTCTTGCAGAGCTCTTCTGCACAGAGATAAGTCTCCTGACAGGTACCATAACCTGGAATCCTCTTCAAGAAAAAGAAAATAATAGTAAAAGAAAATAAATTTACTTAATTTTCCTGCTCATGACCCTAGGATATGTGTGGAACAGGGTGGGTTGAGGGGCAGCCTTGTGATGACTGCAGGGTTCTTACCAAGACAAGTTCTCATAATCTTCAAGGAGGAAAAAAAAGGCTTTTTCCCTTTTGTGCCCAGACATGTGCAGGTCCTGGCATCTCTGCAGGCTCACGATAGAAGATCTATCTTATTCATGCTGCAAAAGATCTGGAACCTGACACTTCTCTTGGGCACTCAGTCCTAACTGGCAGGATTTGCCTCTGACACTCTCCTTTCAAGACAAGTGTCAGCAGGTGATGAACTCTGTATTCTTTCACTCCTGCAGCTTCAGAGCCTAGATCTCTGTTTCTGCAGAATTTATGAATGGTAAATGTCAAGCCCTTTGTTTTTTTCAGAGCTGTAGCTCTGGTGTCAGAAAAATAAAGGGAAGATGAACAATACTCTTCTTTCCTCCATCCTTTATTTTGCAAATTCTTACACAGGAGAAATAGAGCTGTATTTATTGATGTACAGTAAGCACAAAAATAATTTGCAGCAGGGAAGGCTCCAACGTGTCATTGTGGCATCCTCCTGGCTTTGTCTGCTGAGCTGGTGCACCTGACAGCCACATGTGTGATATTGTAACCACACACCTTTCAGGGCTTAATGGTATTAGGTAACTATTGTTATGTTTTACTGTGATTTTAGTAATTTTGTTAATTAGTTCCACCTCATGAGGCAAAGGTCTCATAATAGCACTTTGCAGGATGTTCATTATCTGAGCAGATTGCTTTTTCAGGTCAGGGCTTCTCTAGCAAGGGCTCTGTGGTCACTGTATAAGGATTATGGCAATGGAAGGGATGATGAAAATTGGACTCTAAGCCTGCCCTCTCAGTGAGCTCACACTGGTCTAACAAGACTGGACAAAGCTGAGATTTAGAAAAGTCTTGGCTAAAGCAAAGCAAATTATTGAGCATGAACTGTTTAGCCCTTGTGCCCGTTTCTGAATCACTCACATCTTGTTCTGCAGACTGACCCTGATAACAACTTAATGCAAACATATTTCAACCAGGGTGACCTGTGAAGTATCTCCTTTCTCAACTCTGCCTTTGATTACCCCTCACACAGTCCCAGTTAAGAACACTCAGCTCCAAACACTCACCTACTGCTCAATTATTTCAATATCTAGGGCGACAACCAACCTGATCATCACAGGCTTTCAGCAGAGCAGAAGAACACCCTCAAAGGCTTGTCTGATTCTGGATCACCTCATTACTGAACTTATACTGTACAGGTTTTTCCTTGCCTAGTGAATTTCTCACACTGTGAAAGACAGCACAGGAGCACCCAGTGTGCCACAGCCACATGCCACATCCCTCTGGGGCTCTCCTGTAGACTGGCCAGGGCAAAGGCCAGCCCAAAACCCCAATCCTCTTCTCTTCTCGCTCAACAATGGCTTGTCTGCTCCCTCAGCAGCTGTGAAGAAGACACAAAACCACCCTATTTGCATGGAAGAACAAGAAAGGAACAGATACATGATCAGATTCTTCTGAACCAACACTCCTACTGGCACATCTTTTGCTGCCCCAAGAAGCTGCCACATGGCTTAAAAAGAAGTTGCTTACAAAATCACTAAGAGGCTGAAGACCTCATAACTGATCATAGCCACCATAGTTTGTGCACTTTCCTGGAGACAATCAGACACCACCATTCCTGGACCAGGGCATCATGATGATAGAAACAATATCCCTTTTCCAAGCTCTCCTGAACAGCCCCTCCTAACAGAGAGTGATTCCTCAGGAAGCTCTGTACCTACTATGCACATGTTAATACCAGCTTAGGTTTCATTAGGGCTAATGCCATTATAGTGGATTCCAAATGAATTATTCATGATTGGCTCCTTCATTTAATGCCTTTGGCATTTGACATATTTTCCACATTGCCTACAAAATGTCTGTGGTAGGAAAATGCTCATAGGTGTCCTTGGCAGCTGGAGGCTGAAAATGTAACTGTTGTGCTTTATATCTGATGAGGGGAGCTTAATATTTACTTTCAGGAGAGAAAGTCTTTTGCTCCCCACAACTGGTCTGCTTAAAGTCAATACAAAATACTCTGGATGGAGGCTGATACACCTATCTGGGTTCTTCAAGGGAGATACATGATGTTACTTCAAAATGAAAGCAAATACCATCTCCATTACTCTACACCACAAGTACTGCCAGAGAAAATGTCTTATGTTCCCTAAAAAATCAGAAGAATTCAGAAAATTCAATACTCCTGGAAGTCGCTTCCTTTCTCTGGACCTCAGGCTGAAATTTCTGTAGCAAGGGACAGGATCCCATAATGCCTCATCTTTCTTCAAACCGTGATTAAGTTTTCTAAGGAAGGAAACCCTTGGAGGGACTTGTGCTGTTGAAGTTAGTGGGACCTGAATTTAGTTGGAATCTGAAGCCACAGCACAGACACCAGAGCAGAGGTAATGAGGAACTTAGCCAGGCTGTCATCATCTCCTCCTGCTCTTAGCGCAGCTCATTGCATTTTTCCACTTGTGGTTCTCACACACTACTGTTGGAGGCTTTTCCCAAGCAAATAAACATTTTCCAGCCTGATACACAATATCATCCAGTTTTCTCTCCCCCAAGAGTTGAGCTTAAAAGAACTAAGCTCAATGTACTTGGCAATTGGAGACTCACAGATTTCTTATATGCCTAAAATAAGACTTTTTTTAGACTCTCCACACCTTAAAAAAATATATCTTTGTGTCTAACATGAATTAAAACCCTTGTTCCTCTCTCCATGCTCCAGGATGTGTCATCTTGTGCTCCCCAGGAGACACAGGCACAATACTGCAAAGGTTGGAGCAGGTCATGCCAAAGGTCCATCCAACATCCTGTCTTTGGAAATGGATAGTAATAGGCATTTGAGAGAAAGCTTGTAAGAAGTGATGCAAGTATGAAATTCTCAATATCTTCTCCATTTCAAGCAATTTGTGGTTTAAGGACTTCCTGAGCCGTAGCCTACATCTGCGTCATCTTGTTTAATGGCCCTTCAGAGACCTTTGCTTCCATTCACTTGCTTGGTTGCTCCTTGAGCTGCAGATATCAACAACATCCTGTAGCAACGAGCGCCACAACTTAATTATGCATTGTGCGAAAAAGTAGATTCTGTTTGTTTACAGCCTCTTGCACAATCGTTTCATTTGGCACTGCTTAGAGTTATGAGAAATGGTTTATAACCATTCCCAACAATTATTTTTCCATATTACTGCTTATTTTAGATGGGCAATGGATAGACAATACTGGAAAGCACTGAAATTGCAAATTGGAAACAAATGTGCAAAGGTTTGCAAGAGAGATTAAACTCAGAGGGGGGAACTTACTTTGCATATATAGAAAAATATAAACAAACTATTAATATTGCCATACACATTTCTTAAAGCTGTATAAATGTGAGAAAATACTAATCATTTTTTTTTGTTTTCTAATGTTATCTTGGGCACACACAAAAAAAGTTGCTCCAGTCTTCAGTACTATTTTCATTGAAACAAATGTCCTTATACTACAAGACATTTATATTGTACAAGTAGCAGTATTGGAAATCATGCTAATTAAAGTGGAGTTTCCTTCCTAACAGTTAAAGCATTCTCAGTTGCTTTTCTAACCAAACACCATACTGAAGTATTCATACTATTCCCTTGCTGTAAGTATCATGGCAATGTTATCTAAATAAAAAGGCAACAGTGAAACAGTTTTTAAGAGAGACCCACTGTATGATTACTAGCTGTTGATGCTTGATGTAAAATATCTGACTTAGAAAAGCACTTTGGCATGTTTTTTGGACGAGCCTTATCAATAGCTGTAATGAGAAATGGCTAACAAAGGACTTTCTGTACAAACAGCAAATGAGATGCTTGCAGACAGAAGGGAATTTATTCTGAAGGGAAAGAATGAAGCCCAGTGTTCTCATTCACTGGCCCTTCACCTAAAGTTGTTTTATTGTTGTTCGTTGTGTCTTAAGTACCATGAAGAACAGCATATGCTGTTTACAAGGATGACCTGTTTCATCTGACTTTTGTTCCCCATAACCAAGCACCATTGTCATTATCAGATGGCAAAAGTAAACCAGTGATAAAACCCTGGCATTCATTTTCTGAAATAGTCTCTAAAAAAGCCAATTTGCCACATAAGTCAGAGCAGGAGGCACAGTATTACCAGGACATGTTTCGTTCCCAAAACAGTAACTCCAGTAAATGAATGCACAGGTATAAATAATTTCTTTGCTTAATTGTAACAAATGCAAGGATCTGGTTTTCACTTTTTAAAAACCCTGCATGAGAAGGTTAGAAAAAGAAGTTAAGACTGATGTCAGAGCTGGAGCAGCAATCACTGGGGGTGAGAGCTTCTTCATCTGGAAGTAGTGAGACTGAGCTCAACTCACTGTGGACAGGCTGCTTCTTCCAGGCATGAGGCTCCCCTGGGGCTCCTGTTACTGCCCCTTCCCACATCACAGCCAAGCAGAGGTCCTCCAAAAATTCATATCCCATCTCAGGGAAACACAGAAGAAACAAGTAATTGAGTGTTTTGACTCAAAGTGCATTAACAGCCTCTGAGAGATTCCCGTATTGTTCACCTGGCACCAAGGATCTGCTTTATCATAGTGGCATAAAAAGTGTTTCTGCACTGGCCATGAAAGGTACCTGTGCATTTAATATCCAGCACTGAGCTGAGCCTTGCTCCAGCTCTCTCCCCAGTGGCACTGGAAAAGTCTTCCTGTTTTAGTCCAGGGAACCTCGTGCAAACCCCACCCTCTCTCAGTTACTAAATAATCTCAGTGGTCTGCACAGAGGCAGTTGCAGGAAGAAATGAACGGTACTGTAACATTATTGAGCTGCTTCTCACTTTCATTTCTGTGGGAAAAAGAAATAAGCAAGAGCCAGCAAAGACCCTGCTAAATCCACCCTCAAAGAGAGATGTGAAACCAATTAGCAGGCTGGCCCAGCACCCGTAAAGTCGCTGTCTACACCATGAAATGTTATAAAACAAAACAGAACACAAAAGAAAAAGGAAGAAAAAAAATCAAATCAATAAGGAACAGGCCATGCCAAACAATAAGCCTGCAGGTGCTTGCAAGGTGCAAATCCAATATGAATAGTGGCACTTTTAGAAAACCAGCTATGACCGAGATGAAACCGAGCAGAACAGAAATGCAGAAGCAAGTGAGGATACATTTTCAAAATATGTCAGGATTTATTCTGTTCTTAAAAGAACCAGACAGTTAATCCACCCTGTTGGCAGGTGCATGATAGTAGGTGATTCCTCGCAACAACCTCTATAACTACTCTCATTATATTATTCTCCAGATGGGGATAGCAGGGAAGGGAGCAGAGGCAGAGGATGGAGCTGGAGGCACCATTTGCTTTGTTTGCAGTGTAACTCACCAGGCAAAAACAAAGGGCCACTCAAACAGGATTTCTTGAGTGGAGATGACACACAGCAGCAGCTCCAGTGTCTCCATGGACACCAGCATTTGCAGTGCATCTTTGGGAATTACAGGTACCTCATTTTGGGGAGGGGGAAGGTGATGGCAGGCTTTGCTGCATTTGAGAAACGGCTGACTCAAGTAGGAAATGAGGTGGCCTGGCTTAAGGATGGAGGGTGCATTTCTCAAAGAATTTATAATTAGGAGATCAAAGTGTTGTTGTTTTCTTCTAAAGAATACACCCTCCTCTTCCTCCCCAAATTCAGTTTCCTGCAGAAGTTTCTAAGGAAAAAATAAAAGCAGGTTTTATGGATTAAAATATTTCATTTTTGTTTCAAACAGTTCACAATTAGGTCCCACAGAATGCTAAGAAATTTAAGAGAGAAATTTAAAAGAAACTTTGTTTCAAATTAAGAAAATGTTTTGTGCATGTCAATAAGTCAATTTGAACATTGCTGAAATTCCTCCACCCTGTTTTACCCTGAAAACAAAGTTGACTCATTTCCAGAAGGTCCAGCAGCACTGAGAGACACATCAACAGCTGGGGCAATATGGTTTCTTCAACATATCTCTGGCCAGCTCTCGTCATCCATAGCAGGACGAGCTGGTCACATCCTCTGACCTCCTAAAACAGTGTGGCTGCTCTGAGTAATTCTGGGTTTTCCCACACTGTGAATAATTCCTACAAAGCATCACCATCCCAAAGCCTATCGTTACCACCTACCAACATTGGAGGGAGAAGTATAGAATAAGGCTGGTTTGTATTTTCAAATAATGGAAAAAACAGCTATGCTAAATAGAAAAAGGAAAAATTTTAAAAAACCATCTTCCACACTGACCTTGCAGAACACACTTTGTGCTGCTTGTTCCCGAGTGCTGGACCCCTGGAAACTGGAAAATTCATCCTTATTTATTTAAATTAAAAATCCTAGCCTTGACCTTAGGTGTGTGTGTTTATTACCAGCTCCAATGCACTTGTCACAGCTTTGGCTGGAAGGGGAGCCAGGGACGGATTTAATAATAATAATAATAATAATAATAATAGTAATCCAAGAAATTTCTTCATTTCAAATGTCATTGGGTTTTTTTGTTTCTAGTTAGAATATGGTTTGCCTTTCAGATTCCAAAGCTTTTGGATTAGTGGTTTTCAGCATGATGTCATTTTCCTGTCTATATGACCACAGCACAGCCTCGCTTCAAGTGTTTGGTAACAGCAGAAAAAATAACCGTGGAAACCTATATACAATTGTGCAGGATCTGATTTAGTGCCACACCATTACCAGGCAGTTCAGGAGCACAAGGACAGGACCTCTACAAGGAGTGTGTCTATTCCCTCTTCTTTCCAGAAAGTGAGTCTTGGCCCAAAAACAAAACCCACAAGGCCCTACTCAGCAGCTTACACAGCTACCTGCTTCAACCACCCATTACGTGCATGTGTAAAGCGAAGCGAGTTTGTCTTTAAAACAAAACAGGCAGAAACAGAACTAGTGGACCAGACGGACTCCACTTAGAGCTAAATTTCATCCACATGTGAATTGCAACCCTTCAGAGACTTAAAGTGTGGGCGATTTCTGGTTTGCCATCTCCCTTTCCCGCCCAAATGCACTTTTGCTCCTCTTGCAGAGCAAACAAGACCACTGGAGTGTGTGCTATTTGTGTTAGAATTAGCATGGCTAATGTTTTTGGTAGCCTTAACAACAACAATTAAAATTACTCAAGGCAGTTATTTTTCATATTATTTAAGGAGAGTTCTCAAGTCTCAGAATCTCACCTAAGAGGGTGAACAACAAACTGGGAGGAGACGATGTGGTAGTGAAAATATAACTTGGCTCCAACACCAACACAGCAGCTGGTCAACTGCATTTAGACAACATTAATTTGGTTTTTCCAAGGGTTTGAATGTTTTTGTGCATCTCATTATTGATGGATTTTCTGCTTGTGTCAGCAACTCACTTAACTGCAGTGGTTTTGGAGAAGCTTGGGGTTTTTATGGATATATTTCAAATGACCCTGTCAGGTAGCCTTGTGCCTTTGAATCCTCCACTGCCATATGTGCTCAGTAAAAATCCAGCCTTGGTTGTCTCTGCTGATCCTGAGCAGGTGACTTTGGAGCATCGAGGTCTTCTCTGGTGCGTTCAGAGCTGCACTTGCACCTGGGGAGGGGCTGAGATGCTGAGCACTGTTTGGGTAGTGACAGCTTATCTCCCTCAGCTACACTGAGCAGAACTCCACGGGCACCAGGTGAGAAAATTGGCAGGCTGGGCCACCAGAAACATGAAACCACCCTGACTCTGCCCCGCTTCCCAGAAGCCAAGGCACACACGCCCTGCAATGTAGGACAGTCCAGCTAGCCTCCAAAGAGCACCCCAAGAAAACATCTTGCTGACCCTCCCTCAAGTCTCCATGCCAAACCCATTCATACTGAAATGATAACAGCTGACAGGAATCAGTTTAGTTTGGCTAAAGAGGAGGCATCCTAAGGAAAAAATATGGTTTTGGAGGCCCACCCAAAAATGCAAAGGCTGGACTCTGTCTGAGAGCAGAACTTGGCCTCCTGTCTCCACTCCCACAAAAAATGCTTGTAAATGTTATGCTCTTTGGGCTGTATTTTTTTTTCTCCCTGCACTAAAATCTGAGTGAATTTAGTGCTTATAAAACCAGGGGACTGATAGCAACTGGCTAGAACCAGATGTTAGGGAGACTGGAGCATATCAAACAAACAGCTCGTGCACATATAAGTATTCAGAAGTATGTAGCTGCGTTACTTATTCCCAGTCAGATTATCAAATATATTGATTTCTGAGTATAAAAACATGATGTCCGAACCTCAGGGCCTGGGAAGAAAGGGAAGAGGGGGAACGTAGAGATGTCTGTAGGTAGCCATATCTATAGATTTAGAAAGAAGATAAATACTCCCTCTCCTCCATCATTTGCAGCTCTGTCCTTCCCTGCTGACCCAACCAGCACTGCACAGCAAGCCCAGCAGGGACAGATGCAATGGTCATTAACATTTCCAACCCAGCAAGGTGCTCAGCCTTTGGAGAATGAGTGTCCCAGTGAGGAGACAAGATGCCCTCCCGGGATATCCAGCCCCACGTTCTCCTGATGTGGAGCCATATGGGCTCCTTTAGCCACCACCACTCAGGTTGCACACAAATCCAAACACGTTTAGGAAGACTTGTACCAGAAATATGTGTCTAAAGAGCCAGCATTCCTTTCAAGAGGGCATGGAAGGTAACTGGTGCAATCTGCCAGTAAACCCTATGGAAACACAAGCCTGTGGAGCTGGCTCCCTTAAGGGATTTGAGCTGTTAGTTTTAATGGCTTGAATGGGAGGGGCTTTTCGAACAAAAACTGGATCAGTTTTATTGACTTAGAGTGAAATGTTTCCCTTTTTAGCTTGAGATTTCTGCTAAAAGATTTAAACAACCTTAAAGGTTCCTCCTCTGCTCCCACATCCCCAGCTCTGCTCGATGTATCCCCAGGTGACTTTATTCAAACATCAAGGCCTCCAAAAGCTCAGTTTTGGCCTTTCAGGCTCCCCCTGGTACCACCTCCTTCCTTGCTGCACACAAGTTTCCAGAGCATTTAGCTATCAGCAGGCACTTGTACTCTGCTGGTGTTAATGAAGCTCTTCCTGAGCCTTTTTCCACCATGGCCCCCCTGCCAGCTGGTCTCTGCTGACCATCAACCAGCAGCATAAAAGCCAACACAGCCACAACTCAGCTTCCTCTTTAGATCAAGTTTTCCTTGGATTTCCATTTCACAGACTCTGAGGCCAGAAGGAGCCAACGCATACCTCTCTCAAGATTTTACACAACACAGAGCCTTTACCATCCCATGGTTTATCACCAGCAGTGCCACATCCACCACCCATGGAGTGTGACAGCAACACTTTAAGCCCCAGCCAGGGCAGAGATCCAGTGGGTGAGATCTCCCTCCTTAGGGGATCCTACCCTGTGAACCATACTGCATCCTGCATCCCTAAGGACATCAACCAACGTCCTCCAGGAGACAATTCCTTCCTAGCTGGACCCAGCAATCACTGCAGTCTGTGTGGAATCTCAGCTTCTGCTCCTGCTCTATAGCAGCAGTAACAGACCAGAAGACTCCCTCCCTGAGGGCCATCCCTCCCTCAGGTGCACACTTAGGACCATCACAGTTGTCATCATTCTTTCCAGCCCATGACAACACATCACAAGGACTTCTGCTACTTGATACAAGTTCACCCAGGTTCAGTTGGACACACAGAGCACTCACCTTATTTATCTGCTTCCAAATAGTGGAGGGACTGAGATCTTTATGTGCTTTAGTCATCTATGCAGCATGAACTGGGATCACGGATTGCCATTATTAGGTAGCGCCTGGGAAGAGAGGAGACGGGAAGTTAACAGTAACATTGATGGCTGTGGTGGCGGCTGCAATTTTAATCCAGTGACTCAAGCTTGGCAAACAGAAAAGCTGCAATGTATTAAACTGTGAAGAGTTTACAAGAGCTGAACATCTAAAATATAGCTCTGAGAAATTACTCCTTAAAGCAGGCAAGCAAGAGCATCATGAACAGAACCAGGAGAATATTGTTTTCACAGGAAACACTCCGTGGGTGTGTTATAAGCTCTGTTCTTTGGCCTGTCACCACATAATTTCTGTACTTCTTGTATTTCTCTCTTTTCTCATACTCAAGCACTGTCCTGTGATGCAGCAGAAGTGCATTTACAGCTAAAATTACAAAAGTGGTCCATTATGTTTTCTAAGGCAGTAAAAAGGCTGCAGTTTGTCATAGCTGTCTGGAGCCCCAAACACCTACAACTGGCAGAGCTGTGATCCCCTTTCCTCTCCCCTGGCCCAGGCTGAATCTGTGTATGTGTGCATGCAGATTAAAGTTATGCACAAACGGATCTTTTAGCATTATCTCTGAAGAGAAAAAAAAAAAAAGGCAACAAGCCCATAAACAAAAAGAAAGGAAAAAAAATGGTGCATCAGTGAAGCAAGAGGTCAGAGCATTCCTAAGCACTTATTTCAGAACAGCTCTGCTTAGGCTGCTGCTTCTTGGCTTCCCACAGTGGCCACACCAGCTTTCCTATCTCACAGGGCAGGGGGAGTGTGGTGAGTCATCTCAAGGGGGCTCTTTCCAGAGGTGAAAAGCCTCAGCATGTCCAGCAGGAAAGTTGCAAAAAGATGGGAGAGGAGCAGCAGATCCTCAGGGCAGACCCAACATGTGAAGCGCAGGAAGACCCAGCCCTGTGTTGTTTCAAGTAAACCTTTTCCCTTGGAGGCCTCCCAAATTCAGCATATAGACACAGCACCCCCTTACCTCTCGTACAGCTTCCCCAGGGAAGGAGGAATTTAGTGACAACAGGTAGGGATAAGCTGCAGACAGCACTCATGCTACTCCTAAGCAGAACCAAAGCTCCACCATCAAACAAACCACATCCCTTTTGCTCTTCCCAAAACTTTCATAAGCCCAGGCCAGGCCCTACTTCAGTTAATTATGCTAATTGTGTTTTCCCCATGTCGGAAGTGTTGAGGCGTGCACAGCTGTGGAACATCTCTGACAACGGGGGAGGTTCATTCAGGGTGTTACTGGGTTGTGTCCATCTCACTAGAAATCACCAAGAAAAAGAGTTTGGATGGAAGTTTGTATGGAGCAGAGGTCCTATGGCTTCTTGGAAGCTCTGTCTGGTTTACACTGGGGTCATAACCCTTCCCTTCAGAAATGGTTGCAGAAGACTCAGGTTATGGTCAGATGAGGCTCCCACAACTCAAATGTCAGAATCCCTCTTTCAAAATCAAATAGAAAAAGGCAGATCCCAGGTCACCCACTCAGTGGGGTTGGGTTCAGCTCGCAGGACACATGCCAGAGAGCAAATGACTTTCTGTTAGGTCCTTTCAACCTCAGGTACAGTCCCACTTCTGCAGGTGAGGAACCTGTGTCAGCCTTAAAAGACAGGCAGGGACTTGCCTGGGTGAAGGGAAATTTCAATCTCCTCACTGCAGATGTTGGACTGTGAGAAGGTCTAGTTTTAGCTTGAATATCAGTGTGAATGGTATTAAATCATCCACATCAGTTTAATTAACACCAACACTACAAGGGAAGACAAAGCAGTTTTATGTTATTAACTCAGGGTAAATGGGCTACGCCAGAGCCTGGGATGCAAAGTTAAAGGTGGCACTGCTAGTGTGGGCACAAGAATTTTCCCTGATTCTAATCTGCCTCAGCTGAACCAACCCCACTGACCAAAACACATTCTTTTCCCCTGTGGAAGAAATGAGGGTCTCATCTAATTCCAATAACTTGAAATCCCACTTAGTTGCTGGGCATGGTGCAGCTCATCTCACCACAGCTGAGAAGAAGAATAAACAACGAGCAAGCCTGGCAGAGCAGAGGGGGCTCTTCTCTCTGTTAAGCCTGCACGAGCCTCAAGATGGAAGTCTACTCTCATCTGAGGCCTTTGGGTGCTTGTATAGTATAAATATTTACTAATAACAAAGAGAGAGTGAGAGCGGGAGAATAGTCATTTTTCTCAGCGGCTTAGGGTTAAGTACAGGGCAATGGCATCTTAAATCCAGATGTTCTCCTTTTGGGATTTGCCCACGAGGCATATTCTCATGAGATTTCCTTGGCGTTTCGATTTGGATAGTAGCAAGCACTTTTAGCCCAATGATATCATGAGGAGATGACTCAAAATACTCAAGGATTTTCTTTGTAAATTCCAGCAGTTTATTTTATGACTAATGCAGGGCAGAAACTTCTGCAGATTTCATCTTCCCATCCTTCTGTGTTTCTATTTTCAGTTGGTTTTAAAGGATTCTGAACCTGGCCTGCTAGCAGAAGATTTATTTACATTTATATATTATATATAAATACAAATATTGTGCGCACATGAGGGTGTGTGGGAGCTGTTCTCAAGGTGCCGGTGAAACGACACATCCTGATGGAGGCAGAGACAATGGGGATGCTGGGGGCTGTCCCTTTGGGAGAGTGGGATAAAATAAGCACAGGAACACCCTTCTCACTGCAACTGTAGCAGGGCACAATATCTAATGCCATTTTACCACCTGTGCTTGGAAAGAAGGGCTCAATAGTCACAGTCCCTGCACCTTTGGCCAAAACAGTAGTGGTGCCCAGATCCTTTCTATAAAATGCCATGAATGTGGCAGGGGAGGGTGGAAAAGATGCCCATGACCCACCAGCTGTGAAGGAAGGAGTGAGGAGGGTGTTTAAACACCAAGCAAATGCTGGACACCAGAACCAGGGCGAATAAATACGGGAAATTCGTTGGAGGTGAAGCTGGGCTGCCTTGGCCAAGGCAGTTGCACAACAGCATCAATTCAAGGCTTGCACAGGGGTGATTTTTCTCTCTGTCCAATTCACCAAGGACTTGCACGCTACTTTGGTGGATTTTCTGCACAATTACAGATTATTGCCATGGTAACAGATGCATCACATGACAATTTTGTTACCTCAGAGACAAGAAACAGCTGCTTAAAGAAACAGGCATCCTCCAGGAATGGGGATATTTATTTTCTTTTTTTTTCTGTTGGCTTCATAGTGTTTTAGGAGTTCTAACTGGTTTTCTCATGGATGCAGCTTCCATCGTTTGGATAGTTAAAAGTGTTTCAGTGCATCAACTGAAAGTTATTTTCTCCCATGTCATATTTTTGCCTCTTACTAGAAATGCAGCATATGTCTGAAAAAAAAAAAAAAGAGTTCCTGTAATTTTGGGAGAAACAAAATGGCTTTTTTCCTCCCTCATAAGCATCTCTCTCTAATACTGCCAGTTTGTTTTGATTACGTTAAAGACCATTGAAACATTGCTAATAATATTATTTGAGAGAAATCCCAGATCCCTTGAAATTAATTCTACTTTGTATTTGGTTTGAGGGAGGCCAGAAGTTCTCTCTCAAGCCATATTCCCATATTCTGCAGAGAGTCAAGGCCCTCTCTGCTGCAGGTACCTCCAGAGCACCAGCGACATGTTAGTGAGTTTAACTGTCCATGGAAACCCAGGAGGTGATATATTCTTCTGTAGTTCAAAAATTACCCTTTTATGAAAAAAAAAAAAAGAAAAGTTCAGAGACATATTTATTGCTACCTCAACTTTTAGGCAATTTTAAATTAAGAGTCCTCTTTTTTAAAAGCTTCGCCAAGCCAGCTGGTTTGGACTTTTAATTCCAATTGCCAATTTGTTCGAATTTTTCATGCATAAGGAATAATGAAACCCTAGATTTTTTCCTGTTCACTTTGGGGAGCCCAGTGGGGCTCATTCGCCGACTGCACCAAACGGATGGCACAAATCATTGTCCCCAGCCCAGGGCTCAGCCCTGGCCCCCTGGCAGCATCTCCAGCCCCCATCCCGAGCATTCCAGCCTTCACCATTCCAGGCTTCACCAGAGACCTGCAGCTGCCTCAAAGTCACCCCATTCCCCAGCCCCCGGTGGTGTTAATTAAGGACCTGCCGGAGCTCAGACAGCCAGACCACTTCAGCCCACAGTGAATGTCTGATTAATTAAAGGCTTATAATTAACCTTCATGGCTGGAATTTCCCAAAGACCTTCATGGGCTGAGGTACACAAATCCCATCGACCTCAATGGGAGGCTGGAATCAAATCGCTTTTGTCCCTCGCTGGGGATCCCCCTGCACACCAGCGGAGTGAAACGTTTTCCCTTTCCCACGTTTGGATGTGTTTTCCCAGGTTTGGATGTGTTTTCCCAGCCTTGTAGAGCTGCTCAGAGAGAGCTGAAAAATAAAACCTGTGCAGAAAACTCTGCTATGCTCCTCTATGCCACCAGCAGCCCTGCTCACACCATGGGTTTGCACGACCAGAGCTCGGAGCCGACACCAAGCTCTGCATCCAATGGAGCCTCTCCAGATTTATCCCACCACAAAGGAGATCAAGAGTCTCCAAATAGCCCCAGAAGTAAGAACGGAGGAAGAGAGACACATCAGACATTAGAGAAACCCAGATGTTTTTTCTTTAAGCATTTTGTTTTAAATTTTCTTTCAGGACTCAGATTGTTTCTCCAAAAAATTTTAACTGGGAAGTCACCTCTGCACAGGACATTTTTGTTAATGAAGACCACTGCCTTAATGTGGTTTTCTTTAGTTAAATATTTCTGGTAAATGAAATTCTGTTGTACAGCTTAAATTAGCACTGTAATTTTGTGCTATAGTTGTTTTTATTTGACCACATGGAGCTCAGTGACTTGTAACCCAGTCCCTCAGCCTATTTTTAAATTTCATGTGGACCTTTTCAGTCATTTGGTAGCTTTTTTTAGAAGCATGAGAATGGAAAGACCAAACAATGTTGCTTTATCATTGAGAGCTTTTGTTTCACAGGATCACAACCGAAATGAGTTTGTGCAGCTCTCAGCCCAGGCTCTGGGGGAGAGGAAATCACAATTTTTAATTAAAAAGGCTTCCAGTCTTGTAATCTCTGGTTCATGTTAGCCCTCTATGGAAGATGTTTCACACTTATTCTATGATCCAAATCTTGGTCCAAATTTTCCAGGGGACAGCAGACAAAACTGGACAGCCCAGCCCCTGCAAGCTGTTCACATCCTGGTGGACACAGGATTTCAGGCCCTGGCCTCCTTCTTCCCCTGATTTCCCGCTCTCCTCTGCCTCAGCTGGGGTAGTGCTACTGACAGACAAAGAACGAGAAACCCACAGGTGAGGCAGGAGTGATGAAAGGCTTCAAGACAGCACAGGGATGCCTCTGACACCTGCACTCCTGATCCCAGAGACCAAGCTGTATTAACCTGGCTTTGGAAAACTCCACAAGATCTCACCTAGGCGCCACTTTGGGTATTTTCTTGATCATCCCACCCCCCACTTACTTGTTAAGCCCAACAAACACTTTTGTTTCCACTTGGAGACAAAGGAACAGAGGTGTAGTGAAGGGAGAGAGGGATGCTCTCAGTCCTTCAGCAAAGTAAAAGCATAAAATCATCTGATAGAAACAACCCAAACATAAACAGGGCATTAGGCAGAATTAACAGACCAGACCTCCAAGCCATCAGAAATTCCTGGCTGAATAACAGATTGATTTCAAAGACTCAAAGATACCTCAAGGCCAGCGTTTCCAAAGAAGATGGAAGCTGATTGGAGCTGAAGCATTCCTCTTGTTCAGTGCATTTGAGTGAGCACTTTAAGTCTCCAAAGATTGAACTATAAAGAGAAATTAGTTTATTAATAATTCACAGGCTGCAAGAAGAAAAAAGTCAAGAGCGTATGCTCATGAACAAAGCTGATTTTATTTTCCCTGTTTAGAATTGAGCAACATGTAGAAAAATGGAGGGTGTTGAGCTCAAAAATTTAATTCAGGGCTTTTTCTCTTCCTTCCCTTTGACCCGAGCAAGGATATATTCTGACTTCCTCACAAGCACTGAGAGTTCTTCAAATCCCAAATGGTTCATGTGAAACATTAAAAGCACACTATCATCTTCAGCTCTTTAATAGTTTAGGACAACTTCATGGCATAGTTATTATCCAATACCTCTTAATTGCAGCTTGTACATTTCAAGACAACACATTCGTGGACTAGAATAACAGAGATTTTAGATTCCTCATCCAGCACCATGGCAAAGCACATCCTTCCTGTAGGTATCTCACTGAGTTTGACACTTCTCTGTCCCACTTTGCCAGGTTATGAAGTCTGTAACATTCAGATGCTTAAAATCAATCATGTTACTCCTCCGTATTCTGTGCTTGTCCCTCATAGTTTTGGTAATTGCTTGATGGTAGGACACGAGATAAAACACATGAATTGGACAATTCAATTATTAAAATTCACTAAAAGACAGACAATAAGGGGGTTGTGAATTTAAGATAAAATGCTTTCCATTGACCAATGGAGAAATTACAATGAGAGCAGGGTGGATGTAATAATTTTTGCCATACTTATTTGAATGTTGGTTCTTCTAAAAGTGAATATTGGTTCTTCCTCTAAAAGTCCTTGCTTCCCTCTACAGGAGAGCTGAATATGAGGTGTTTTATCCCAAAAAGAGCTAAGCAATTAGACACTACAGAATTTTTTCCCTCTTAATCTCAGAAAAAAGTCTCATACCATGACCCAACCTCAGCAAGGAAAAACCAGATTATGAGCTAGAATTACATTACTAATGTAATGTGTCAGTCCCATTTGTTTCTTGGTTTCCATTCTATTGAATCACAGTATTACTGCTTTTGGAAGGAATCTGATGATAAAGAAAGCCACCTCCCAACAACGGAGGGGAATGATAAAAGAAGAGGCCAGCCATCATCATCCTAAAGGAAATAACCAACACTGGAGCCCTGGAGCAGCTGTGATTCCCACGGGACTCTGCTCTGACTCAGAACCCAGGCTGCAGCTGATGCTCATCCCCCCAGATCCCACTCACAGCCAACAAACTGTTGCTCTCTGAATATAATACTTTTAACCATGTGAACTTTTTCCCCCAAAGATAATTATTTATTTCACCTCTAGGTGAACCGGAGTGGAGCGTGTTCCAGAGCAGCACTAGAAAAATGTAAGAAGCTCAGATAAATTCTTTGCGAGGTGATTTGCCTTTTTCCCCTTCTCTCTGTGAGAAATGCGGGGCTGGGACAGAGATCACTGTCCTGACAGCAGGTTCCTCATGAGACAGAGTTCACAGTGCACAAAGAGCAAAGCAAAGCAGGTTTAGCTGCTCTTGGCTGCTCAGTGTTGTTTCCTAATATTCTGCATCGCTCAAGCAAAGGATTAGGCGGTTGTTGCTGTGATAGGTGAACTGCAAGAGATGGAGGTCCAAATTCTAGAGTTACTATTTCATCCTCTCCCAGGCCAATTTCCTCTTGGCTCCAGCTGGAGTCCTTGAAATCACTACTATGGAGTGAGTAATGATTCCAGGAATCAACATTTGGAGATAACACCAAATTGAGTATCTTTATAAATTAACTTTCCTCCTAAGGTCATCTCTCTAACACTCGAGCACACAATGTGCTATTTTCAAAACGAGCCAGTCTCTATCTGATTATCATCAGGCCCATACACGAATTCCTGATCATTTTTCCACAAGGCACATATAATTTGGGGCTGTTAGGCAGTGCTCATCCATACCTCCACTGGGCAGATGCGTTCCCTGGGCGCGGCTGTCCGGGCTCTGGCAGTAATAACCCAGCACGGGCAGGAAAATCAATCCCAACAAGTTTCAGAGGGACCCTTCCAAAGCTCCCCAGCATGTGACAGAGGGCTGCTAATGAGAGGGAGAGATCATATTCATTGCATGAGTGACAGGTGAAAGGGAAGATTAACGTTAGCATACACCTGCTCTTTGGTGCCCCAATTAAGACCTCCTACTGTCAGCAGTAACATAAGATGCAAATCAGCCCATGCCCTTCCCCCTCCTCCAGGAAGGTTGTGGCAGGATTTGGAGCAAAGTACAATGAGAAAAGAAATGCAAAATCTTGAATGCCTTCGTTGCTCTGCAAACCGTTTGCTTGCTTCCTGTTTCTGTCCTTATCCTGCCTTTTCCTTGCCCCACCTGATTCTTCTCATCTAGAGAAGGAAGATGACCTGTTTCAGCAAGGGATCCCTGCCCTGGGGACAGTCCCAGGAATAGAGTGGAAAACCCATGATCTGAATCGACAGTATTTATCCCTGCTTTAAATTCATTTGAACCAACCTTGCTCAAGCCACTGGCAATAGAGGAGATGGGTGGAAATACCATTGAAGGAGATATGTGGAACGGAGAAGGAGGGGGTTGCTCATCAGCCTATCATGCACTGGGTCTAGGGAATTGCTTTTGAGGCAATATTTTAATGCAGTATTGGCAATCTGTGCTGGAATATTGCAAATCCATGAGTAGCTCTTGTGAGTGCTTTTCCAATATGTCCATACTATCCCATTTTGTCTCCTCCTACTGTCCAATATTAATCAAATATTGTTCATCTGATGGAATTCCAGCTGCCAAGGTATTGTGGACTTCTCAAAAGTAATTGTTGTTTCAATTTCGTTGTAGCTGTGGCATGAGGGGACCAGCCCAGAAAGTGCAAATCAATTCCAACGGGAGAAAAAACATTGGAACAAATTTGCATCCTTCTCTCCTTTAAAAAAAAAAAAAAAAAAGAAATTTACAGGAGGTTTAAAAATTGCTTTTCAAAATAGGGTTAGCATTCATTCAAACTGGCACTAACATTTTGGGTAGGTTTTGGAGGGCAGCCCTCCAGGACCCCTGCCCCTGTTTCTCCTGCCCAGCCCAATGGGCAGAGGTGACCACGCTGTGTGGCAGGCAGACAGCCAGGGCAATTGGCCTTTCCTTCCTCCTCCCAGCTCTGCTGGCTGTTGGAAAACATGCATCAATTTGTTTTTCTCCCTTCAGGCAGAAAATAAAATTGGCAAAAATCTTCCCAGCAGGAAGCCAGGAAGCCTTGTTTAAATTTTCCCAAGGGGAGGGGGCAACTCAGCGAAGTCAGTATTTTCCTGCAGAAAATTTCAATTTGCGTAAAAACAACATTTTATTAGAACAATTTATTGATAGGAAACATCTAGAAATCCCATTCCAGAGCTTTATTGGCAGAGAAATGAACTCCTGCATTTCACAACCTCAGATTCTTTTCTCCTTCAGCAAACTGTCGGCTTTTGACCATTCAATTAAAACCACCTCCAGTCTTTCAGATTCTTGGCCTGTTGCACTTTCTATCTGGGGTGACTTAGCCCAAATCTGACACAATTACACACACTCAAAGTCCTTAAAGCTCTTGAAACACTGATGCATAGGAAGGGAATAGAATTCTTGGGACACTCTAGTTCATTTATCTTGTCTGGTAATCTTTTGACAATACCCATAGACAGGAGCTGAGTGGAAAGCAGCAGCTCTATGGCTCAAATGCCTACTGATATTGAAATTAAAGCCATGAAATCCCTTCTCCCAGTGGTGTTGTGAGAATAAATTCTTCAGTGGCACTAAAAGGCCCTCAGATATTAATGCTGAGTGCTTGCAAGAGTACACATGGAAAGATGGATGGTGTTTGTCCTCAGCCCCCAGAAACAATTAAGTTCCATTGCTCTGCAAACCTCTCTGATACAGCAGCTCTGCTCTTCAGAGCTGTGTGCATCCAGTTGTCCTCTCTTTGTGCACATTCAGTGGGGTTGGAATGGTCACATTTAAGCAAAGAGTCAAAGAGATGTTTTGGAGAGAATCTACCAGGAAGGGAGGACACCCCACAAACCTGGTTCAGCTGCTTTACCCCAGCATCTTCACTCCCAAGAGTTATGGACTCCTGTGAAGAAGTACAGGTAGAAAGAGGAGAGTGCATGGTGTCTGTCTTGGGATGAGATTAGGATGCACAGGAAATTTGTGACTTGCAGAGACGTGGAAAAAAAATTTGCATTTATGTATTAAAGGATGTTAATTTGCTCAGAGTAATTTCCCATAGATTTTATTGATTGATTTCAGGCTTTGAGGGTTTAACTGCCATGTCAGTTTGCCCACTTTAATTTAGCATGCGGATGACTTATAACAACAAGCTGGTTTTATCACTTGAAACCCTTCCTAATTAATGATAGACAAAAGAGGGACAGAGAAAACACTGGGTGAGCATATTCCTCTCCCTTCTCTTTCATCCTGGAAAAGCTCTTAAAACTTGTGAGCCTCAGTAAATTATTTGGAAAACTGTTAAATACACAGGCACAGCAGCAGCAACAACAGTGCAAAGCCACCGTATCTCACGGAACTGGAATTTTTGCAATAAGGATTATTCCAGATTTGGAACAAGAAGGATAAATATCACTATGAAAGGTCTTCATCGGTGTCTTCAGCCTCACCGTTTCCTGTGGCTGTGATTCAGTTATTAAAGTGTACACATGCTAGGGAAGAAGTCAAATTGCTACAGAATGAAAAAAAGAGGGATTAAACCTGGCTGGGATCAAACAGGGATACAACTGGTCTGCCACTGGCTTAGCTCACGGTGCTGGGCAATGCATCGGACACCTCCCTGTTTCATTTGTCCATCTGTAAACTGTTAAAACAATTCTCACCCCAGCATCCAGGAGAAATCAATCATCAGGACTGAGCTGAACCAAATAGCCGTTAAGTCCTTGGACGGAAGACATAATAAGAACACAAATATTTTCACTTGAAGTGTTATACTGCCCTCAGTTAGGCTCTGCTGGTGGTGACGTTGAGCTGAGCACATTCTCCTTGCTTTCAGGACAGGCTGTGCTTTCAAGCTCTTTTCAGAAGATTGTATAGCAACAACACTGAATTGATCCTGAGCCCCTTGAGGGGCTGAAGCCAGTAACTGGCCTTGCAAAACCCCAAAGTTTTAATTCAGACAGACAGCTCTGAGCACTCTGCAAACAAAGCTCCAGCACCTTTATGGAATCTCTCACCTTAGAGAGCTCCTTGCCATGAACTGCCCTTGTCCTGCCCCTTTATTGCATACAGCAGCACTGCTGCCAATTCTAAGCACCTTCCATCCTCTAAAGCAGTCAGGACAATGCTTCACAGTGAACTTTGTGGTCTTGAAAGGAGGAACAGACTTGCATTGTCCCCATGCTTGACCTCTGCTTTTGGTCACACTTTGAACCTTTCCCCTGAAACCTCTTGGACCTGGGTTTTCCTTTGGTTTTCTGAGTGACAGAATCAGCTCTTGTGCAATCCCATAAATCCAGCAGCCAGGGCTTTGATAAAGATCCTGAAGCAGTGCAAAGAGCAAGTTCATTCTAAAAGCTGGCAAAACCACCAATCTCGCTAGAAAACAAACACAAACCACCAAATTTGTTTAATATGGAGACAGATATGAAACAGAGCCTGTCCAGAGCACCTCTCGAGGGTAGATTTCTTCAGCAACTCCACCACATCCTTCCAGTGACGGCCCAAAGAGCCATGGTGTGGCAGCCAGAAAACTACAGAGACTGCTTAGCAGATTTTTTTCCACAGATAAAAAGATTTCTGCTATTCCAGGAACTCCCTTTCCTTTTTCTTTTTCTTTTGTTTTGTTTTGTTACAAACTTCCACATTATACTGAAATTTTCCAGAGTTTATTTTCAATAAATAGTTCAGAGAGACTAGCTTCAGATACAGCTATAATCTGAGCTGAGAGCTACAGTACTGATGGCACTGCCTCATTTTCCATCAGTGCTGTCAAAGACCTAGAGGCTGAAAAGAGAGAGAAACCAAAATCTTGCCAGAAGATACTCCACTGCCCCTTCTTCTCCTGGCTCCCAGTGCAATGTATTCCCAGACACCGACCTGAAACTCCACATCTGCCTGTACTAAAGGGTGTTTTCCTTTCCTGTGCACCTTCAACTGCACAATTTGCATTAATCCAACCCGATGATCATTGTGTGGCCCAACCACAAAGCACAGACACAATGCATGTGATGCTGTCCAGGGTCTGACCAGGCATTTTTGTCCAGAAATTTCCATCCAAACCTTCAGGTCTGGCCATTTTTCAGTGGTGGCCCTGGCACAGAGAAGTGACAGCATGTCATTTATCCCTGAGCTCAGTGCCCTCCCCAGCTCTGCACGTGCCAAAGCTGCTCATGGAGCTCCCATTGGCTCTGATGACGCTTTCAATTTAGCAAATGTTTATGTGAGTCTTGGTTGGAAAAGGGTGGAAAAAGAGTCCAGGCACATCACTCTAAATAGATCTGTGGGTAACACTTTAGCTACACATTGAACTTAGATTTAGTAGCATCGTTATTGCATGTAATGTTTATTTTATTAGGTTTATTTTATTAGTGTGCCCACAGCAGAATGTAAGCCTTGTCTTTGTCAACTCTAAAGGCACCCCACAAGAGGCTCTGAGTAGAAAAATATGGTGCAGTTCATTTTTTCCTTTGGAAAAGCCAAGCAGATGCTGATGAGTGGATAGTCACAATAAGTGTGTGTTTTGAATGCACTGTTAAGCTCTGAAACTCAGCTGAGTTAACTTGGTGGGAAGTTGGGTTTAATTTGATCCTGTCTCTGAGTGTTCATAAAATGATGCAATTCAGCTTTAACCAGATGAGTGGTATCATCAAAATACATTATTTAAATCCCACCCCCTCAACCATGTGGCCAAACTGGAAGAAGTGTCACTTAAGTATCTCATTCCAGGCCAGGAAAAGATCAGTCACACTTTAAATTAAGTGTCTCAAGTAAGGATTTAATTTAGACTTAATAAGACAGTGATTGTACATTAAATACCATTGGGTTATTAAAACCATATTCATTGAGGTTTTACAGCTATGTCAGGACAATATGCCATAAATGGAAAAACTGGTAACAAGACACAGTTATTGATTCTGACAACATGTGCTAGATAGGATGCATTCATATGTTCAGTAAAAATAAAGATAAACAAGCATGTTTTCCAGAGTCTCCATGGATGCCCTCACCAAAATGTCAGAGCACTCAGAAACTAGAGCAAAGCTATCCTCAGTGCCTCCCTAAGAATGAGATTTATTATCCATATTGTTGGGGAAACTGAGGCATGGAGAGTGCAACAAAGGCATTTCCTTAGGCTTTGCTAAACAGCTTTTGGGAAAGCAGAGATGTTTGAACTCCCCTTACATTTCTGCTGTGCCTTAACCACAGGACAAACCTGGTAAAGACCAGGGTGGGTCTGAACAAGGAGAATCCAAAGAACAAATTCAATCTAGCCAAGGACACAAATGTCCCCAGATGTGACAGAGGACAGGGCTGGCAGGGCAGTCCTTTACTGAAGAGGGAGTGTGAGGTCTGGGCAGACCCAGAGCACCTTTGTGCTCGGGATGGGTGAAGCTCAGGAGATCCTGGATGCTTTAGAGTTTGTGTGCAGGGAACTGACAACACCTCTGCAAATCCTAGGACCGATATTGCATTTGCATATATTCATTTACACACAAATATGCATATCTGTGACTGTGCATATATAACACATATATGTGTATGAGAGGACTTTAAGGAGGAACTTTCCCACCAGAGGAAGACTTGGAAAAGAGAATGTTTATGCAAAAAAACATTTCCTTTGCCAACAAGTTTCTGTATTCCCCTTACTGTTATTAGAGACATTTGTGCTTAAATCAGAAGTCCCAGCCCTGCCTCTCCTTCCATGTGAGCCTACACAGATTGCATAATCCTCTGTTTGTGGCATCATCATAGGTTGCTATAGAGATAGAGAAACGTCTGTGATGATGATGATGTCAAATTGCTCAGCCAGATAACACCAATATCAAGATAGAGGGGGAGGGGGTCTATAAACAGAAGCAAAGTATCATCTCCAGCAGTCAGTAAAGAGGAAAGGTAATATTATTTATAGACCTTTAAAGGTAAACAGATGTCAGCTCCAAACAAGTGTGACTTGAAAGCTTTCTCTGGTGTGAAAGTCCCCAGCTCTGCTCCCATTTTCAAAGGCTTTGCTTCATCAACATGACTTCTTCAATTGCTCTTTTATTCAATGGCCTCTATAAATATGGGAGAAGTTATGCTGCTACTGCCATGGGAATGTGGCAACCCTATGAATGCTGTGTCTGTCTCATCTTGTGGCTACATCTGGAGATGGGCTAAGATCCCTTACTCACAAGAAATATATGTTGCTCCTATTCAGGACTTGAGACTGGTTTCAGGCTTGGATGCTCTGCTGTTCTAGAGAGCAGCGCCCAAAATTCCCATGGTAGGGAGCTCACAGGGGTGGCAGGAGGACAAAGGCAAGGCTGTGGTGGGATCCTCACTCCCAAATCCATATGTAGATGTCAGAATTGCAGTTTTCCCTAGAGATCTAAATGTTTCTGGCTCTTGGAGGTGGAGTGCCCTGACTGTCAGGAGCCACTTTGTTCTGCAAATGTCAATCTGGGGAAGCAGATCTGATTTCTCACTTACATTGCATCTTGAATTTCTGCCTACATCCAAGCTTTCCTCACAATCCAGACACAGGTTTACTTGACAGCTGCAGGAGGCTGACCTGAAAGACAATTATATTTTACAATTCTTCTAAACAGGAGAAAATGGTGGTTTGGTTCCTTTCCTGCCCAGACTGTTTAATTACCGGGGTATCACGGAATGCCTGCATTGTAATAAAACTCCAGAGTGTATCCAGGTACCAGGGGATTTATTAACTTGCACTCAACACTGGCAATCAGCAGCCAGGGTCAGATGTGCCTGGTGATGATGACATCACCATTTTTGGCAGCTCTCTCCAACAAGTGTGGAGTGAGGTAATGTCCCCAAAATTAAAACTGACAGCAGGATTAATAATGATAGATTCCTTGAGCCTTTTCTTGGTGCTTTAAATCGATGTTCCATTTCTTCTATCAGAGATTGCCAAAAGATCATCATAACACTTCAGCACACCACCAGTAAGGGTGATAGGGACACCAGCAAGTGACACTGTGTGAGCAGGTTCCTGCAGGATGGTTCGGTCACATGTGGGCACTGACTGACTGTATTTTCTACTGGAGATGGGCAGGTGCCATGGCATCTGACCAGTTGCCATCCTCACAGACATGCCAACACTCAGATGTCGGTGTACAGCTGGAATTAACTCACAGGGATGTGGCTGTCAGCAGCTGAGGGAGAGTTCAGCCTGAGGAAGGCTCCGTGTCCTGCTCCAGTTCCTTAAGGGATCTCCAGGGGCACACCAAATCACACCAGCTGGCCCACCAACCTTACCCAGCACATCCATAGGTACAGTTTAGATTTTCTGGAGCAGTTTGTAGGTGGTTTAGCCTGTCTGGTCCAGCGGGCTTTTGATTATTTGGTTTTGAAGTTTTGCAAGGGAAAGGGAAGGGGAAAAGAAGGGAAACCCAGGCTGTGGCTCACACCCTGTGATTGAGCTCCCTCTGCCCAAGACCTCAGCAGCCACAAACCAATGTAGGAGTGTAGAGCACAGGCTTCAGCCACACGGACCCAGTGCAAACAGGGCTGACACCAGGGCACTGGAACCTGCATCTCTTTAAACATCTGAACCTGGCCTTCTTTTTTTGCTCAATCAAACATCAGATGGGAAGGTTTTCCTGAAACATTCCTGAAATCTGTAACAGCAACTAGTAACCATGCCAGCACCACTAGAACCCAGGGGTACAACAGACTTGGGACTTTCTGTACGAAAGACAGAGACCATCCAGGATCCCTCTTTCTGGGACCCTCTTCTCCCACTGCTCCCACTGCCTGAGCATTTTGCCTCCTTAAATTCTACTCAGATTCATCTCTTGACATTTCTCTGTCCTGTGTTCACCTGTCCTGCTCCTTCCCCCCTTTGCGTGCAACTGAGCCCAACACAACCACAAAACAAAGCCTGAATACAAGAGCAAGCTTCAAAGACAGATTTCTTACACAAGTTTGCCAAACTTGCCAGAAGGAGACTTTAGGTGAGTACCTGGGTTTTTCCTGTTAATCATATTCTGTCACAGCAGCAGATGGAGGTGGTTTTGGTATTTGTAGCATCTATTGACAAATTAAATCCTCTGATGGTTGCCAGGCACTAAAATGAAGAAATAGAAAGTACTGGAACTCTTTGGATCTCAAATAGCTTATATTAAATAGTATTTACTAACCCTAATAGTCACCTAGCGCAGATAAAATCCATCTCATCGGTGCATTACTCTGCCTGAACACAAACTACAGACCTGAATGCTTTTATGCACTCTAAAATGCTGTAAAAGCATTTTACTGTATTGTCTGTGTGTGTAGGTGGATGGTACAGTGCACAGAGCAGTCCCTGAACACTCTCCTGAAAAAGGCAGACCCTTGAAGGCCCTACAGTCCTTGAGTTGCTCCCATATTCCAGAGCAGAGCCATATATTGCTAAGTCAAAATGAAGCCATGGAAATCTGAAATAATGATGGAAGAAATGAGCAAAGTTTTGGTCATTGTTTAATTCACTAAGAGAACAACCCCACCTAAGATTCCTTCTGCCAACTCTGACAAAGTGGCCAAAGATAAAGACAAATATGCCTCAGAGATGGAGTACAGCTGTTAAAATAACAGTGAAGAAGGAAAAAAGTGCACAATAATTTAATTAAGTAGCTGTGCCCATTCCATATTTCTCCCCCCAATGCTGTTGGTGGCAAACCAATAGTTTGTCACCAGTTTGAAATTTTCATTCTTTCCTATACAGATGTTGCCCGTAGAAAGTCTTGTAATAACCTCGTAGAACTCCATTTCTCTAATGATGATAAAGTGCTTTAGTTAATTAAACCTCACAACATTTCTGAAAGCGTCATGCACTAAACAGTGCAGCGGCCTCATTGCAAAACACAGCTCTTCCAAAAATGTGTTTGTGGGTTTTGCACAGCCGCTCTCCCACTCTGTATCGGTTGCAAAGGAATCTCAGGGGAAGGTTACGTACAAATTGACAGAGAAAATGCATTGGAACTGCTCTTACTGAAAGGTTTGGTGAAGTTATTTTAAAGTGAAAAATCACCCTTTTACCAAAACTAAAATGTTTTGCAAAAATTACCTTGATTCTTTGATTACCTTCACATGAGATTTCAGCAG
>NW_008236924.1:3341039-3351534 GCF_000691975.1 Corvus brachyrhynchos | reverse complement strand
GGAAATTTTGTGAAGTTCAGAGTGGACTAACTTGTCCCTCTCAACGAAAGGGGAGAATGTGCAATCAGTCCAGACCCTGATCCTGAGGCCTGAGTTTCATATTGCAAAAAACTTGGAAAGATTACCTTTCATGTCAGCACAAAAGCATCTCAAAATTGCAAAATGTGGTCACCAGACACAGTTGTAGTTTTACATCTCGTTCTATCATCAGGCAAGCTTAGGTCTGGTTTATATTTCCCTTTCAGGTAGTGCAGTTGAGAGTACAAGCAATTACAACAATAATGCCTCCAGTCAGTGCCTACCTCTAAAAACCCCTTTATACGGCTTGGACATGTAACAGGGCATGTGGACCTCTGAATTTACTTTGTTAAGAAATAATAATTATATTTGCTGTCAGTGCTCTGCCACACTGCCCATCTTTTTCCTCTGAGTAGGAAAATCACAAAGGTTTCACCTGAGCCCCTTTAGCCAAGGTCAGAGCACTGTGGTTTGGGCACTAATGTTCATTGATCAGAGGATTCCAGAGAGGTTTGTAGTGGGACAGGTCAGCCCATGGGTTTGTACTTGGTTCATGCAGGCTCTGATTCAGCAGATTAATTAAAGGACAACGTGGTGTTAGGGCATTTCATTCACTTCCATGCATGCTGAGAATCCAAACTTCAGCCCCTGCATGGAGTTTGACTGCTACACTTAAGAACACAGCAAGCAAGAGCTGATGCAGAGCTACTTACAGGAATATGAGTTTTGGCAGCCAGGATTCATACAACCTACCTGGGAAGGTAACAAAGAATCAAGACCTATCCACACATCGGGTACCAGCTTCGCTCTTATTAACGTTGTGGATCCTGTGGTGGTTTCCTTCACTCCCAAAACCACTAATTTAACGTACAGTACAGTCATTCTATGTGGGGGGAAAGAGAAATTCTTTCTTCCTTCCTGTTGGAAAACTCTTTGGCAGTAACGCTTGGATTGTTTTCTTTGTAAATTATATTCATGCTGTTTTCAAGATGTTTTCCTGACTTTATTGAAATTTGACCAATTTAACGAGTAATGTAGAACTTGTTTCCATGTTAAAAAACTCTCAGAGCTGCTTGGGAATAATTATTAAAACTTCCATGTGTGCAGCAAGGCCAGTCACTTCTGCAAATAGAAAAAAGAAAAAAACACGCAGTCTGTAACAGAAGGATGTTGCCCTAACAATAGGCAAAGGAGTGCAAAACCCAAGGCCACCAACCTTTGGAGACCAGGAGCTGCACTGGCCCCGTGCCAGGAACATTACACTCACACCTGGCTTTCCTGCCAAGTTCCATTTCAAAAAAAAGTTTTAATCACAGATAAGGGACCAATACAAAGCCCTGAAATCAATGGAGAGGCTCATATGGAGTCTATCGGAACGTGACTCAGGCTCCAAAGACCTGACCTCTGGCACAGCCATCAATGCATGCTCCAAACTCTGCAGCTTCCCTTGAAATCAGTATTTGGGGGACAAAGGGGCTGTGGTTTGCTGTAAACCCCACCTGATGCAGGTATAAGCGACAGGGACAGAGCAGCTGCTCCAGCCCAGAGAGCCAGGAGGCCTCTGCTTAAACTCTTGTGGCTTTGCTAGGATGGATGTTAAACCCCAGTGTGCTCTTGGAGGTCTGATGGACTTGGTGCCACAGTCACACACAGCTCCACACTCCACGGTATTCCCACACTATTCATCTGCCTTCTCTTTTAATCCCTTCAAGGTCCCAAGTGGAGGGATCCCCTTTTGATCAACAGCTGACAAGATTCACCCCCTAAACTTAGGGGTTTACTACCCAGAGCTACACATTACTTTAATGATGCATTTTAGACAGATATCTCTTGAAGCAGCAGCTCTAAATATTGCTCACAGCAAACCAGGACCTGCAGCGACCTGAGACACCCAGCCCACTCTGCACAAGCAATGGTAACACCACCAGCATTAAAAACTCTGGCTATCTTTTGGCCATCACAGCCTACTTTAAACTGGTAGCAGTGGTGCAGCTGTCCCACCTTCATGAGCCCCAAAACCCCTCTGAGCTCAGCTCCACCTGGAGCTGTGTGCAGGTAGCGATGCTGGGGAGGTGCCTGAAGCGCAGCTCTGTGTCAGGAGAGTGGGAGACATCCCGGTTGCCATCCAAGCAGAAAGCCAAGGGCAGCCCTTGCTGGTTGTACAGGCCGTGAGGAGAGTGTTGTGCACATGTCGTTTGCAGAGCTGAAATACAGCAGCTGGCGTTTTTATGACTTTGATAATCTTTGCAGGGAGCGGCGTTGCTGCGCGGCTGAGGCTGTGACAGGTACGAGGAGAGACAGAGCCGGTGCTCGGGGAGCTGCTGTGTGCTCAGGCACTTCTGCCAGGCCTTTGGGGATCCTCTCAACCTTGGATGCCAGCTTGCACCGACTTACAGGAGACACAAAAACCTTACAGATTTCTTTAGCGATAGGATTTGCTCCTTGTTTTCCCTGGGGGCTGGAGACAGGTTCATGGGGACACACACATACCTTTTTCCTCCCCACCTCCTTTAGGCTCTGAGAGCAGCTTTCCAGGCCATGCTCCTCTGCAGCTGCCTTTGAGGTCCTGCTTTCTCCACAGGATTCCCTGTAACACTCGTAGTCACCACTGCAAATACAAGAAAAATACAGCTGAAGGTTTGGGCCACCAGAATAAATGGCCAGACATCTAAATCAATGGCTAAAGAAGAGCATTTGTGAATTGATGGGCACTCCCTGCTTTTAGCTACTTCTGCGCTGTTATTTGGCTCAGTGGCTCTAAACAAAGCCCTTGTAACACTCCCATTTCCTCAGCATCAATAATCCATCCCAGCAGGGCTGGCTGTGCCATGCCGCAGGGTGTCACAGTGCTGCAAGCCAGCGCCAGGTAACAGGACTAGATGGGGCTGTTGCTGCTGAGGTGGGATCCAGAGTGGCAGAGGAGAAGCTCTGCTCCCAGGAAAACACCCTGGCTTCATCCTTCCAGAGGCTCAGATGTGTAAAGTGCCTTTTTTTTTAAAAAAAAAACACTTCTTTTTTGACACCCAACACCAGAAAAGCTACATCTGCCTGGCTGTTACTAATTCAGGATATATTTAAGACGAAATTCATTAAACACCTTTCAGTCAAAAGCATGGGAAGCCTCTACAGCCGTGACTCATGGAAGCGGCTCATCCTGGCAGGATGGGTGTTCAGGGAGATCTGCTCTTTCAGGGAGGTGCAGGATTACTTTTCAGTGCATCATAAAGAGGTGAGGGAGGTGGAGCTGACACAAAAAGGTTAAGCTTCCTTTTCCCATTAAACAGAGCCTGGATTTTGCAAGGAGTTCAAAGGGATGGCACACACCCATTCGCTTCCAGAGGAACTTGGCAGTTTCTTGCCTTTGGAACCTGCCTGCCTTAATGCCAGGCAGATGTTGGCAATGCCTTCGGCTTTCCCACCCAGTTACAGTGCCCACCCCTTAGAGCAGGCAGCAACACATTTTTTCCACACATATGAGGCTCAGGGAGAGCATTTAGGAAGCCACTCCACCTTTGCAGCACTCAGCCCGTGGGTTCACTTTAAAGCCTGAGCACGAAAGTAGAAAAAGGACATATCAAAGACAGCTTAAAAATGAAAAGGTCCTCTGTCAGCAGTAAACCAGCAGCTGAATGTGCAACACACCCTTAGGAACACATCAAGTAGCAAAAAAAAAGGTAAAGACATTGTCCTCTTAAGATTAAAGCAGCACACCTTATAGAGTTTTTATTAAAATGCAGCACAGTTTCAGTATAAATGGCATTTATACATAAAAGAAGGTGATTTATTTACCCTCTTCCTCTCCTGAGAAACGGGACAATGCGTTGGTTGGAGAACTCGGCCTGGTGCTTGCTTGCCCTCCTGGCTGATGGAGCAGAAGGGTGTCTGTGTCCAGATGTTTATTTCCTGTGGCTGAATGGGAATGACATGGAGGGGGCAAAAAAAGGCTTGGTTAAACTTAGGACTTGTGGGAAAGTAAAAGCAGTCAGGGATGGAGCAGAACTGAGCAGAACTCAGTCAAAGCCATCACATCTCACTGTCTGCTGAAAACTGCTCTGAATCAGTGAAATATTGGTAAGCTAAATAATTCTTAGATTTGTCACCTAACACCAAAAAAAATTCTTCCTCGATTTTATGCTTCACCACAAGTTTCAGCACACAGCTTTCTTTGCAGCTGCTCCTTGATGGTGTCACAGCTCTTGGAGTTGCTGTGAAATTCTCTGTCCACTTACAAGTGAGTCTGAAACATGTCACAGCTCTCAAGGGTGAGGTTTATGAATCCATAACTAATATTTTCATCATTCATGCCTTTAATGCAACATAAGCCCTTAAGAAGTTCAGACCAGGATGACAGAAATGAAAAAATTCATATTAAATTGTTTGGGTAGGAACAAATAGAAGCACAAACTTTGTACTTCCCCTAACCTGGAATAGAATAATTGCTTTAAATATTTTTAGATATTAAATTGTTTCTCTTGCAAGTACTTCAGAAGTATTATTCGTGTGCGTGGCCAGAGATGAAACCTCAGCTTCATTAGGAAGATTTTCAGAATCCCCAAACTCTAAAAGAAACACTTTCGGGCAGATCAAATCACAGTTTTAAAGGAAAACACAACCACGAAAACAGATTATAAAAAAACCAAATTGATACAGAGCAAGGCAGCCCCCTCCCCACATCTGTAGGTGGGAACAGACACACAAATGATGGATCCTGGACCCTCAATAACAAGGTTTAATTTAAAATAAAGAAGCTGGGAGCTGTTGGGAGCTGCTTGGGAAGGGGCAAGGAGGGTTTTTACCTGAGATTCCCAGCCCAGGGGGGCTGCAGCAGCTCTGCACATCCCAGCAGCTCCCAGCCCAGGGAGCCACCCAGCCACGCTGCCCTGGTTAACTGCCCCTGATATTACTCGAGTGTTTGGGAGGGTTTCCTCTCCTGTTTGTGAATCTGTCACCTGTGAGAAATTTGCAGTAAAGAGTGCTAAAGGTACATTTTATTTGTTTATTTTATGTATATATATAAATAGACATAATTGACTTTACAAGCTGCATGACAGGTTACTTAAGTTACCTGATATCATTTTGCTACTCCCAAGGCATTTCAAAGGTAACCATCTCACAAAATCTGACTTCTTACAGGCCTGGGAACTCTTAATCTCTACGAGACTCTGGTAAGCAGAAGGGTTAAATATTCATTGCCAGCAACACTTATGGAAATGCTGTGGAAATTAGAGCCAGGACCAAAGGCAGATTTCAGAGGAATTCTCTAAAACACCGGCTACAAACATTACAAAGTTCACCAGCACTTGCTGTCAAATCCAAGCTGCTTTTGGGAAAGGCAGAATCCTGCAAATAAACCATTTGCAGCTGTAAAAAGCAGTCCTGCTTGCTCCAGATAGTATTCTTTCCAAAAACCAAAATGATTTACAAACATTATCGCCAAAAGTGAATGAAAAGGAAATACAGTGCCTGAGAGAATAATTTTTGCACAATTAGTCCCATTTGTGCAAATATTTACAGTCAGCTTTAATATTACACACATACTCTCACTCAAAGGTGATGAATGTACTCACCATTTATTGTTTTGCACTGCCCTCAGGGTCTGAGACATTAATTGGCATGAGAAAAGTCCTGATGTTTATAAGCTTTTGGAAATGCTGATAACCTGATAAACAAAAATGTTAAGGCAACTTCAGGAGCTAATCAAAATGCTGGCAGGTTGGGGAAATGTCAATATTTACAGCAAGCAGCCTCTCATCAGTTAATCACTTTTAACCTTCATAAACTAAGATACTATAGAGGACTTCAGGTTAATGTATGAACCCTCTATTCAATTAAGGCATTACAAAGGCAGTTACAAACAAATAAGGTCTTCACGAAATGAAATACAACTGAATTTATCAGGGGAGAAACATGCCAGACAGGGAACAGAGAGCCTCAGCTTCAGTGTTTGAGAGGAAGAAGTGCTCTGTGTAATTCTAAAGAAACAGACTCAGCATTAGGTCCAAATATTTTATTTCACACATAAAGCACAGTACCCATACCCACGCTAATAAAGAACAGGCTTGTGCCGACCCTGGTGCATGCTTTTGTTATTGCATTATAGTTCATGAGAATTATAGTGCATAATTAAATAGAAAAAACTTGAACCTGGAATTATAAAGCCGTCACCACAAACCAGCAATTCCACTTGATATGTATTAAGTCATTACTTTTTTTTTTTTTTCTGTAAGGAAAGAAAAAGGGAATCAAGAAGGAGGAAAAGGGGGGGAATAGAAGGAAAGAGAGAAAGAGAGAAAAAATTCTTTTCCTTGTAAATCATTAAAAATGCATGAAGGTTTAAAGCACGCCAGAAACAGCCTGTGCATTCATTTAGGAGACTACGCACAAGAAAACTCACTGCATTAAAGCAAAAAGAAAAAAAAGAGATTTTTCTAAAATAAACGAAACCAAACAAGCCATGGAGGAGACTGGTGGGGTGGAAATGCTGCAGGCAGGGAGAGGCTCCCTCTTCCATCCCCTTTCCTGACTGAGAACATCAGGAGCCTTGAGTGCTGCTGCATTTGTGATGCTCCAGCAGAGCTTTCTGAGTTTTATCTTCCAGAGGAGCTAATCACAATTACAAACATATGGATTATTATTCTTGCTGTTGAGTTCAGCTTCTGCCATAGAAGAACCTTCTTGTTTTGTATGAATGGCTGATTTGTTGAGCTGCAGATGGGAGCTCTCCTTGGCACGAGGGATGCACAGACACGGGAGCAGGGCCTGGGACCAGCAATCACAGATTAAACGTCTCTTTGACTCCTCCTACCTCCTGAAGGCACTTCAGCTCGGGGCCTCCTGCTCTGTGAGAAGGAACACTTGCTGGAAATGGTGTCCCACTCTGAGAACCCTGGGTTTTATATAAGTAGTTTATCGTTATGAAACATCAGCCATCACACACCATTAGGGGATGATTCTCACCCTCCACAAAGCCAAGCTCCTCTGGGACAGGGTATCTGACCTTGATGTGTCATGCTGTAACTAGAGAGAGACATCAGGAGAGAAATGGCTTTTATTGTGTGGAGCTGGTTTGTTTGGTTTTTTTTGAAGTATTCTGCGTCATCCTCTTTAAATTTTTAGAGTGAATTTATTGCTCTTGAAATCCATATCCCAGGGGCCTGGGTCTGCTCGGTGCAGAGGAGAGTAGATGGGAAGCAGTGCTGCATGTAGTTCCAGTCCTGACTTGCAGTAAATGCTTAGAGATTGTTTAAAAAAAAAAAAGTGACTGGTGATCTCCATCTCTCTTGGCACAGCCACACAAGGAGGTCCCAGCCCTGCTGGTTTTCCTCTGTGCTGTGCACACAGGCAGCCTGAGAGCACCATTTGTCACTTGGGAGGCACCTAACAGCCAATAAAGGATGGTCATCCCTGGCACCCCCAACCCTGCTCACCATTAAATATGTGCAGAGGGAAGGCTCGGTGCAGGATGCTCAGCTCTCTGGGTCCCCAGTTCCAGGCTCACTGCAGGTCTCCAGGAACTCGAGGTGCTGCTCCGTCCCAGTCCATGCTTGAGTCACCTGGTCTATGGGTTCACTTGTACCCTTGGATTAGTGGTAAAACATGAGAAGGAAGAGAAACACCAGAGTCCATGGCTTAACTAACTCAGGTTTGCTGTGATCTGTGACAGGGAGGTAGAATCCCCTGCTCGTGCCTGCTGCAGGGATCCTGGTGTTGGTCTGTGGGGCACCTCTGGCTTCCCAGACCACAGGGGTGATCCAGTTTGGGGACCACCATAGCCTGGGATTTTCCAGGACTGAAATTTCACGAGTCAGACAAAAGGGCAATCTCCTGCTTTTCTGGTCTGAGTGGGAGTTACTGCTGTGCTGTTCTCTGCTCCTGACCAGGCATTGCATAATGCCAGTCCTGTTGCATCCCTCTAATGATGCCATTTTCTCCATAGGCAGGAGGCAGTCAGCTTTTGCCTAATCAGCAATTTTCGAGCTTTTGATTCCCAGTCCTCCCCACCCCCTCTTTTTGTCAATATTCATTATAAATGCTTGAAGTCAGGGTTCCTTTTTAGCTGACTATGCTTTCTCTGCCTCACCCCTTCAGGTGGATGGCTGACAAGTGACCACTTCATGCACAAGGAAACTTTAAATGAATCCCAAAAGAAAGTATTTGTGTAAGAATGAAAGGGCATCCCAGGCTTCTGCTGAGTAATGTCCAAACAGTTGGGTGTTGGTTTTTCCTCTTTCTGCAGCCAGGCTCTTGATCAAAAGATGTAAAAAGCCTGACAGTTGCTGGAGCAAGAGCTGCACTTTGATTCTGGGGCACACAGGAAGGACGGCTGCCAACCTGGGAATCAAGAAACTGGCTATTGCTCCTTTGAACTATATCAAAAGCTCATCATATTTACTTCTTCTAATTAACAAGTGAATTTATTATGTGTGTAAATGAAGGGCTGGTAGCCAAGGCTGGGAGCAGATAGGAAAGGGGCACTTTGCTGCTGGGAGCCTCAGTAATGCACAGCAGCTCAGCATCACAGCTGCCAGCAGTCCCACCCCCAGCCTCTCCCTGACACTTGCTCTTGGACCCAGAGGAGTCACTGTTAGCCCAGCCTTGGGCCACTTTTCCCCAGGGACAGCCTCTTGCTCCTGGCAGTCCATCAGTTTTGACATGAGGAACAATAAAACTGCAATCAAACGCCTTCCCTGTGTGTGGAGTCTGGGGATCAGGTTCCCCCTGTATCTCTTACCTTCCTCCTACCACTTTGAAGGGTTTATTCTTGGATTGTATCTGGATATCTCAGGGTGGAATTTCATTCTTCTGAAGCTTTTAAAAGTAGACCAGGTAAAGAATTAGCAAAGGACAGGGAGCACACAGAGCAGCCTGGAGCTCACAGGGCTCTCTGTCACTATTTTATTGGTGCTGCCTGGAAAAGATGATGCTCTCCAAAATGTGGGAATTATGCTGGGAAGCAATGGATGGCATCTGCTTCCTTTCTGCTCCTTGAAGAATGAGAGCAGTTTTCCTTCTTAGCACAATATAGGTATAAATGTACTAGCTGAGATCCAGCCAGCGTCTTCTCACTGAGAGAGGCCAAAAAGGGATTTCTTGGGAAAGGGGAAAAACAATATAGGAAGGATATTGAAGTTTTTCCATTTGCTCCATGTGAGCTGAAAGAAAAATATGTGAAAGGGCAGATCAAAGCAGAGCCCATTCCTCAGTTCTGAGGCATATTTGTGCAGAACTGAGTTCTGCTGGTTTGCTTGCTAAAGGAAGTATCTTAGACACAGAATGAACGTATCCAGGAGTTAAATTATCATGTTTTGGTTTGTGATCCAATACAGCTGACCAAGATATCTCCTTGAACAAGTTTCTCAGATTCTGAACAAACTCTAAACTAAGTCAAATTCTCCAATTTGCTGCTGCCTCCTGGCACATACCACCTTCATGCTGCTCAGGGTGGAGGGGACACCCAGGGTGCCAGCACACACTCATGAATCTCATGTAAAACATCTGGAGAGAAGACATTCCTCTGCACCAGAGCAAAGATGCTGTTTCCAGGATGCTTTAAAAGGAATCAGCAATGCCCTACACTTGGTCCATGCTTTCTGAATGAGATGTCCTGGCTGCTTAGCTGAGGAGACTGTCAACATGACTGATCACCCCTCACTGCCTCAGGAAAGGGCTTTTGTTTATATTTCAGGCAGACAGTTTTACTGCATTATATATGATCCTTGCAATTGTTACCACTATCTGCTTCTGCCCTAAATATAGTGCGAATGTTCCTTGCCCTTACCCTGGTGTCACTTCCATCCTTCATGCTCCCACTCCAGGTCTCTTACACCGGTTCCAGAAGTGACAAATCAGTGCAAATGCATCACTGCTCTGCAGAGCTCGGCACTGAGGCAGCAGAGCATGCCTGGGACACGGCTCTCCATTCACAGCTGTGCTGGGGATGCTGTGCCTTGGAGCTGAACAGAAGCTCTGATCCCGTGCAGTTCCTCTGAAAGCTTCCCATAAATATACAAGGCTTATGCTGACAAGCTTGCATTAGATTTATACCCCCAGGACAGAGCAGTCACTTGTTCAGTCGTAGAGAATGTCCCCAAGTCCCTCGCAGATTTAGTGGTGGGTAACCTGGTAACAGGGCAGGGCTTTGATCTCGCAGCCTGTCAGATTTCACTGCCTTCCTGGGGATTTTGGGGAGGGGGCAGAGAAAGAAGAGGGAAGGAATTACAGGACTGAGTTGAGAGAGAAGCCCTTGCTTACTTACTTCGTTCGGGAACTCGCTCAGAAGCATCAAGGTGGGCTTTAGGAGTGATTAAGATCACACAGGTTCTGTACTTACTCTCCCTTGATGGTGCTCCTGTGAAACCAGCTCACTCTGCAGGCCAGGAAAACCTGCAACCACCAATTCCAGCTTTAGCTTCAGCTTGTGCATCTGAAAAGGAAATGGGGTAAGTCCACATCCCTGCGTAGTACTAAAGTCAGCAGG
>NW_008236924.1:3331420-3340837 GCF_000691975.1 Corvus brachyrhynchos | reverse complement strand
AGCAGGAACTTAGCGAACAAACCTTGGTGCATCTCAGTGTGACAGGCTGAGCAGAGCCTGTTCTTCCCTCTCACTGTTGGCTCTGTGCCCCTGGAAGTGCCACGGACAGTAATGTGAATTTAAAAAGAAAATATTCACATCCTATGTGGGTCTGACTCACAAGGCATCCTGAGAGGAAGAGCCATGTGCCACCGTGACAGAATTACTTTTAGATCCCAGTGATGTCTCAGAGGAAAGAAAAAAGGAGATGGTGCAGCAGGTCAGCCTTGCTTCAGCAGAACAGGTCTCCATGCCCATCTCCTGCCCACAGTGGCACTGGGCACATTCAAAACTACTTTTCAGTGGACAGGTTTATATTAAGTCAGTGCCTTCCTCAAGACATGAAAACAAGATCCAGTCTTTTAAGACTTGACTGAACTGGGGATGAACAAGCTCATGCAATCATCCAGTTGTCTGTATTTGTAGGCATTTGTTCAGCACATATTCCATAGTGAAATGCAGTAAATTCTGGGATGGAAGACAAAGAACTGTCAGCGGGAAAAAATAGCCGTAGTTCACTGAAGTACTGTTTTATTGACCTGAAATTATAGGTTTCAAGGAAGGCCAGAGCTAGAACTCAGGTAGAGCACAGAAGTTAGTGCTGTTCCTTTACTCACTGAATGTGGACAAGAATTTCACTGTGGATTTGCTGTATTTTTAATAAGAACGTGTCCCTAAAAATTTTGGTTCAACAGAAATTATTCACCATGTGAGTTTTCCTTTGGACATCTCCTAATCAGGCACTGGCCTGGCTAACTAGGATTGAGTGAAGGATCCACTGAGGTTACAGCCCGAGTAAACTGAAGGTAGACAAGGAAAACACTGACCATGATGAATTCAATGGCAAGGCAGGAAAGTGCAAATGTCGGCAAGTCATTTCCTCTCTGTAATTAAGGTTCCCTGCAGAGCCACAGTAAATGCAGGATGATCCAATACCTTACAGATTTCAAATTTCCGATGGCATTAGTGCACACAAGATGCCCTCAGATCATTTGCAGAAACAGTCCAGGCTAGTCCAGACCTGGAAAGAAACTTCTTTCTTCAGGTGAGCGGGTAGCTGTTAAATACAGAACTCATTAGCAACTCTGCTGAATTGCCAATTATTAATTGCTTTGATCTGTGGCTCTTCAGTAACGTCCATCTCCCAGACTTGCTCAGGACCAGCCATTCCTGATGGGCTCTCAGACAGCAACCTCAGCTCTCTTGCCTCTCCTAGAGATGTTGATCTGACAGTATTTGTTTTACTGAACTTTTTGAGCTACCATTCTGGCAAGATTTTTCCTTTCCTTATTAATCTAAAAACAAAACAAAACAAAAAACCCCTTGACTGAGTGTTAAAAATAGCAAACAGACTTTGAACAAGTGACCCATGATGGCACATCAGTGTCTGTTCTCTGCGAAAGATAAGGAGAATCCTGGCTGCAGCTTAGAAATGCAGGAGTGCTGGTGAGGGAGTGATTTCCAGCTTCTCTGCAGCACCATGAAATACAAGGTCATACTTCCTTAAAGCCAGGGTAACAGGGAAGTATTTCTATGTTTCCCGTTTCTCCAGGGTAGTTAGCTCCACTTTTCCTTCAGTGCCCACCCAGAATATACACAGAGAAGCAACAGCAAATAAAAAACGTGACTGTAAAATTGAGCAGCAGGATTTACCAGCTAATAATACTTTAAACTCTTGAAAATAACTTGATCAAGTCTCAATGAGACTCCTTTGAAATAGCAAACCATCTCTTGCATGAAAATGTATTCACCAGAGTGTAGTTAATAGCCAGCTACGAGAGACCATTTTTACCACTGAAATTGCAGCTAATTCATCATATCTCAAGGGCTGGGGATTTTTTTCACTGCTAACTTTCATTCCATCAATACAATTCTTTGTACAAGACAGCCCTGATAATGCAGAATAGAGCCAAGGCTTGGAGAAATAAAGAGAGAACATGCACTCTGTGAGCCAGAGCAAGACAGAAAAGCTGAAGAACACCCAGTGCCAAGGAGTATCAACCCCCCTAAAGAAGTGGCTGCAGAGCTCCCCCTGCTTTGGCTGCAGCTCATTAGCTTCCAAACCTCCACAAACTTCTCCCAAAATGCAGGTGAACTCTGGTGTCAAGATCACAGCTATAATTGCAGCTTTTCCCTGAACAGGGGCTGCTCAGACTTACCCAGCAGCAAACAGAAATTAGACAGAGCAGCAAGTCCCACAGATGCCTCAGTCGGCTCACACTGAGGCAAGATCTACAATCCAGAAATAACAGGGCAAACCTGCAGTGGGCTTTATTTGTCACTGTCTCCTTTTTATAAACATTTTCTGCGAAGAAAGTTAAGGGCATGGTACACAAAACAACAGCATAAACAATAATATTACTTCTGAACAATAATATTACTTCTGCTAAAATCAAATCATGGTTGTAAACACAGAATAATATGAGGAAACACCTTTTTAAAAGCACCTAAAGACCAGGAGAAGGAAAAAAAGAATGCTGTATTCAGTTGCATTAACTTATCTAGTTTTCATACCACATCCTTAATAAATTAAAATTATTTTTTCTTATTTAAATTTTAAAATTGCCATCCTCACCACTGGCAAGTGCTGATGGGAAGCAGGGAGAGGTCTGCATCTTTGTGCTGACTGCCTTGAGCATCTCAACACACACAGCTTTGGCTACAAATCTTTGGCCCACTCATTAAAATTTGCTGGCTTGACTCCCTTTTATTTACACTAATCATAGCCACTCCCATATTAACTGGGGAACACAAAACAGGTAAGAACAGTAAAACAGTGAGCCAGGCTGTGACACCACACACTCCAGACTCCAGATCAGCAAAGCAACTCCAGGCCTGGGTACTCCGTGCCTGTTTGGTGGGTCCTCAGTACCTGCTGAATCAGATCAGAAATTCAGGGGAGGGGATGCATATTGAAATGCTAAAATCTTCAGCAATTCTGGCATCCATTGGGAAAAATCCGTGAGATAGGACTGATAAAAAATAAACTAGGGCACGAGAATTATTAATCTGTCTAAAGCTCAGTGAGGGCTCCCTGCCTGGCACTGCAGCCTCCGGGGGATGCATCCCCACTGCTCTGCAGCCACACTCAGCTCCCCATATTTATGTGTGTGTGTTTTATCACATGCTAACATGGGACTTGCTCTGATTTGTATATGGGATTAAAAAAAGCGAAGTTTCCATCAAACTTGGGGAAAACCTTAATGGTGATTTAAGGCAGTGAAGTCTGGCTTGCCACCAGACTGTGACAGCACTGTATTTTTTTCTGCCAGGGTTAGGTGCTCTCTGGCGCAGCAGCATTCTTTATCTTCTTTTTAACGAAGAATATATTAATCATTTATGAAGCTGTGGAGTCTTTTCTGGACTCTGAGCACTGTTAAAGACACAGGGTAGGCAGCATGTGGCAGGAGAAGCCAGGGAGAGAGAGCCTGGACATGGCTGGAGCTCTGGGTCTATCTGAGGGCGACGTCACGGCCACGTCTGGCGGGTTTGGAAACACACGTCAGCAGGCTGGCCTCCAGTTTGTGTTCATGAATAAATTTCACTTTGCAAAAGCAACAAAAAAAAGAAAAAAAAAAAGCCAGCAACACCCCTGGCTGCACAGGGTAAAGCTACTCAGCTTTCAGCCCATGTGCTTAACAATATCACCTAAGGCCGTGCCGTGAACACACCGTCTAGGGAGCCTTTTTGCTCATATTTTTTCTCTCTCTGCCACATTTCATCATGTTTAATAATAAAATTCAATAATTGTTAGCATGGAGATGAACCACTTTCTCTGGGAATACCCCTGAAAAAACATCAAGCAACGTGGTGAGGTGCTACTGCACAAAACCCAAAAGGAATTCCCAGCCCCTTGTGCCCTCCTTTGAGCAACTGATATCCTCAGTGCTTTGCATTTTACCTAGCTGTCAGAAACGTCCCTGTTTGGGAAAAAGGAACCGCAAGGCAGCGGCTCAGCCTCGGAGCATGCGACTGACATATATAATCTAGATTGGCTCTCCCAGGCAGACCTTTGATTGAGGAGGAAGAAGAGCAGCTGGTCAAAGTAATCTGCTCAGAGTAATTTGCATAATTTTCTCCCCCGTTTCCTCCGGCATTGTGAGCGTGTCTGGAGAGGAACACAAGCGGCAGATGCTGCGTCGCTCTGTCACAGGGTACAGCAAAGTGGAGAACGTGGGTCAGAATTCATCTGCTAAATATCCCCAACAGGTTAAACAGTTCTGGAGAGCTTCAGTCACAGATCTCCTTTTCAAAAGCTTTTCCTTTTTTTTTTTGTCTTCTTCTTTTTCCCTTCACTGAGTACAAATGATTCCATTTCTCCAGCAGTTGCATGTTTCCTTTCACACTTGTGTGCTATTCAGAAAGATGCTCTTTGTGTTTCTTCCAGGACCAAGTATGTCTTTCCCCTGCTTGGATGAAGAACCCATTACAAATGGGTTATTTGAAAACAGAAAACCAGGCTTCTGGATTAAAAATGAATGTGCATTTAATATTAAACACAACATTGTTAATTGTGGCAAGGAAGGTTAAAAACCATCCTCTGGAGTTTCAGTTTTGTATTGGGTCTGGGACACAGGTGGAAGCTGCAAATCTTGCAGCTGACTCACCCGCTTCCAAAATGGGTGCCTAAAATTTGGCATCTGGTTTGTAGTCCTGCTGAGATGAATGACTGATATTTACCCTGACTTTTAAATACTTTAGGGGACAAGGGAAGTAATTTTTTAAGCAATCAAAAAGCTGCTTTTCCCCAAAATTTCTTCCAGTGCTGTTGGAAGCAAATAATACTGGTTCTATTTAAAGTATTTGCAGGAGTCCAACGCAGTGGATACTACAACCCACCTCTGCTAAGTGCCCAGCAGACACATTTCCTAACCCAGAGGACACCCCCTGCAGGAAAGCCCCTGAACCAGCCCCAGGGGCTCTGCTCTCACCCTCTCCCTTGCTGATTTAAAATAAGCAAAGTCATCAGCAGAGACTGTTAATTTTTCCCTGTGAATGCTCCAAAAATTAAGTCTAAAATCATCCAGGAAAAAAACCTCAAACACATAAATTTTGTTGCTACTCTTCCCTCCTGGGCAGCTTTCCCAAAAAAAGGCAGCTACTCTGACTGAGGATGGGAATCCTCTAACAAAGGTGGGGAGGTGGCAGAACCTTCTTGAAATAGTACTGAAAAAGAGAAATATATTATTGGAAGGTAACCATGAGTTTAGCACTCCTGATTCAGAGCTTCCACGAGGGTGCCTACAGCAGGTCGGTGGCTCCCATGCTGCACCCAAGGCCACGGGGACACGGAGGAATTTGGTTCATCCACTCTCCAGCACTATCAGATGTCAGCTCCCTCCGCAACTGGAGCTCAGACAGTGAAGCAATTCCCAACATGTCCCTGTTGGCCATCTGGGAAGCCACTGTCCCAGCAGGGGTAAAATGCCCTGTGTTGTGCAGTCCCACACTGGATAACATCAGGCTGTTATCCATGCTTGATTCCAGAATAGGGGCCAACATCTCTTTTAGACTTTGCAGGAAGCCATGGTCACACGGTGATGAAAGCGAGTGAAAGGAGCCCACTCCAAATGGGGATTGCCACACTCACTGTTCCTCCACCACGCGTCAAAAACTGTTACAATCCTACCAAAAAATGAAAAAATAGTTTGGGTTTTTTATCCCTTCCCTCAACATTATTAACATCTTTTGTGCAATTTCAAAAATATGGTCCTTCCTCTCTCAACTCTCTTTCCCCAATGGATTTGACTCAGGGCTTTTGTAGAGGTTTTCCAGGCCTTTTAAAATAAAAAGCTGGAAACAAATTGAAAAATCCCAGGGATTTCCCACCTCTGCATCTGCCCTTATTTCAGTGACCAAGTCCCTTCCAGGTGTGGATACTCAAGTCCATCCTTGATGCACTTCATTACTTGGATGTTTGGTCGCACTGACTGTTCCGTGCCTGACGTGACACCACTGGTGCCCCACAACGCCAACCTGAGAAGCTTCTTGAAGGAAACGGGCACACATCAGTGAGTGCCCCCCTGACCTCCACAGGCACCTGACAGCTCTCTGAGGTTTCTGCTCACAAGAGCAGTACAGAGCAAATCTTTTCACCCAGCTATAGACTCTGAAAGAGCTCAGCTGGAAAGAAGGAGCCAAGACCAAGATTTCCACCGTATCCCCTCTCCGCTACCATGGCAAGAGACAGGAACTTTCTGATAGCAAAAGAAGACTGGAAACCTTGTGTTACTGATTTGGGACAAGAATATCTTCAGCCAAAAGAAAAACATGGAGTCTTTTGATATAGAACAAGAAAAAGAAAGGACTAAAGTTTTCTTTAGACTTTTTTCCTTAGTGCTCCTCCAAATCCTGCCTCTCTGAGCTGAGCCTAGCAAAGCCAGCTGCCGAAACATGGCTCCAGCCCTGGCTATCCCTCTTGGAAGGGTGAAGCCAAGCCACCTGGGCTGCAGCCCCATACAGGAGACATGATTAATTTTTGGGCAACGGGTGATTTGTTGGCATGACAGCCATAAACAACAGACTCCATTAATTAACATGAGATTGGAGTGTCTGTGTTGTTCCTCAGTTTTGCATCCAATAGCACCTACTCTGCCCTTGTTCATCTGGACAATATCCCAGAAATAAAAACTAAAACACTTTGGAAAAAAACAGATTTAGGATAGTAAAAGAGTTATCCTTTAACTCTGTGTTAGCATGTCCTGTGAGGCTTTTCTTTCTTGAGGTAGCTAATTACAAAAACTCGAAGACTTAATTTATTCTGTAAAAGCGCCTTTCATTGTTCTGTTAGCACATCTGGTAAAATCACAGTTTTCATTTAGTAATCCAACATATCCTGTACCCTCTCCCTCATCTCCTATTACTATTAGTGTCATCTTTGTACTAACCCTCCTTTTCCTCTTCTCCTTTTTATCTTTTTTTTTTTTTTTTTTTTTTTGGTGTGTGTGTGGAAACTAACTACCTTTCAGTCACTGAAATGCTAATTTCAGAGACTGGCAGTAGGCAGCTAGAAGATAATGTTACATGTTTCCATCCTCCCACGGGGGAAAAACCCGGAGGAATCACAACATCTGAGATGCTTTTGCATTTTGGATAGGAAGACAAAGGGAAAACAGTTCGTGTGTACACACAGACACAAATACATTTGGAGACTGGGTCTTAGAGATTAAAAACATAATTGATATTGGGTGCATTTGCTCCTTACAGGGCAGGCAAGGGAGAGATCTGAGCTTTAGATTCTCAGAAAGAGGAGAAACACAACTGGCAACTCCCTGCTTGAAATAAATATCTTGATGGGTATATTTCTTCTCAGGAATACACACCAGGAAATGGCAGTATTCCACACAGAAGTACAGAATATTTGTCATATTTTCTTGCCGTGTCACTTTTTCTGCACTGTTTCATTGAGGCCTGTTTCTGAAGGAACAATTGCCATATTGTCACCCTGGATGTCCCAGGAGCAATGCAACACAACCAAACAAAGAGGCAGGGGGTGGAAGAAAGACTGAAAAAGTAGAACAACTTTTTCAGCATGAATCACTGGGTCTTAAGTGGATCCTTCCGATGCAGCAGCTTGGTCTGCTGAAATCCTGTCCCTGCTTCCTCCTCTCAGTGTGTGTGGGCTCATGCTGTTGCTTCCTCTCTCCACTTTGGGTATTCTGGGCTCTCCCTGCTCAAAAAAGGATAAACAAAGCCCCCAAACTGGTAAAATCTCTGATGTTGTTTTTGGGAGAACGCACAAATTTCCTGTCATCTCTACCTGACAAAAAGAGATTGGCCCAGGGCACCTCAAAAAAAAAAAAAAAAAGACTGCTTTGTTTCAGTTTGGTTTTTAATGCAGCATTGCTGGTTTTCATCAGTTCTGATTTGGCCTGGAAGGAGGCAATCCATGCAATTCCCAGTAGCTAGCAAAGACCAGACTTTGGCAAGTGAAAGTACCAAGAAAAGGCAGGTTGCAGCTCAGGCCTTGGGACAGAAGGGCCAAGAAACCAAACCTTGGCTGGAAATCCAAACTCAGACACCATAAGACCTGTCATTAGTAGTGGGAGAGAAGGACATGACGTTGGATTTAAATCCACAAATTAAACCAAGCACAAACTGGATCCAAAAAGGAGAAGAGCATCCAAAGGCATTGACTACAGCAGAGCCTGGTGGTTAGCTGAAATCTCAGGGCAATGAGTTGCAGCAACTTTTCACAGCACACTTGAGTGTGTACCACAGAGAGCTGCTAGCACGAGGAAAAAAAATAAAATTATTTGAGCACTTACTTGGACCCATTAGCAACTAATTCTTGGTGGAGTAGGATAACTGGGCTTAGACAAAGCTGTTCCTTGTCAGTCCAAATTCTTTCCTGCTCTCTAATACTCAGCTCCGTTCTCCCATGGCTGCCTGGTGTGTTATAAAAGCAATCATACCAATTAAGCAATTCTGTCAGTTTTGAACTCGTAACACTTGAGTATCCACATCTTGGCATTCACTGACACCATCACAAGCAATTGCATGAACTTCACTTTAAAAGTTACCTCTCTTCAGCTGAGCCACAGGGATCACCATGTCAAAACTTGAAGTCCATTGTGAACGCTATACTGGGGAGCTTAAATTGTGATCAAACTTCTCATCAGAGAGCCAGTAAAATCCTTGAGAAAATTATCCTGTCTGCTGCCCCACCTCATGCCAGAGGCATTTTTCCCTGGGGTCAGGAGATCAGGCTGACCTAGCACCAAGATATTGAATCTGTGCCTTCAAAGCGGTGGTCTGGATGCAGATCACTCAGTATTTTTGTATCAGGCTCTTGGTTAGATCCTACACACATATTTAAGTGAATTACTATGGAGTCCCTTAATTTTCTTTTTATTTTTCCATTCCAGAGAATGCTCATTGTTATTGGGTTTTTGAGCTGAGGCTCAAGGATCACATTTTGATTGCATAGGACAAACCATTTTAAGTGGTAAAGCTTAAGGATGGAAAAAATGAAAATTATGTAATTTAATAATGAGCCGCAACAATGGAGCACAATCTTCCTGCGTATTATTGACAATGATCATCTCCGGCTGCCAGCACTGCTGGCTGTGAGGATTCAAGATTTTCCCGGTGCCAACACAGACCTCACTCCCATTTCCAAGCTTTCCAAGTGCAAACAGACCACAGGCTGCTTTGCATTACAGGGAGGCCTGCCCATCAGTTTTCTGTGAAAGGCTTTCGCAGATTTTTACAACCTGGTGTGTGCACACAGGCACGCAGCACCTTCCCTGCAACATTCTGCTGATCTCCAAGCACATGCACAAAGAAGGGGTTTGGCTGCACAGAGGGCACCTTGAGGCAATCCTTGTATTTCCTGTGGAGGAAGACCTTTGCTCAGCACAGAGAGGACAAAGCATT
>NW_008236924.1:3304445-3331201 GCF_000691975.1 Corvus brachyrhynchos | reverse complement strand
AGCCAGCAGAAAGCTCCTCCTCATGGAGTCCCATTGCCCATCTCAACATCGTGTTCCTCTGGGCAAATCCAGCCCCTGGCCTTTTGTTTCCAGCTCACTCTGTTTCTTGTTCCATGAATTTCTGCACTTGAAAAAAGCCCAAATCTCAACGGAACTCTAACTCCGATCTGGCAGCCCCTGCCATGCTCCTTGTCTAGGTGGAGCCATATGTGGGGTGTGTGGTTTCAAGCCCACCATCGGCCAGGTTTCAAGTGCAAACCTTTCAACAGAGTCAAGCTCACAGTTCCAACAAGCCTATGACTTTTTACCTGACCTGCTGCCAGTATTTTGAGCTCTCTGTTGCTTTGGAGGGGAGTTTCTCGTCCAGCAGACTGTTCCCTCGGATTAACAGATGCACTGAGCTGTCACACTTAGCTGGTATTCAATGGGTCAGTCCTTATGAATAATGACCACCATTTTGAAATTAATTAGGGGAGGGCTTTCAAGGTCTATCTAGGATGATAAAGCTGCTAGCCATAGTGATATGATGAAGACTTTTACATTGGAAGCAACCTGCCATATTTCTCGTTGCTCATGTGGCAAGGTCAGCTCCTCAATTCCATATGATCATGACAGTCCCAAGAAGAGGACAGGAAGACTACAGAAAGTGAGAAAGGAAAATCAGTTCTAAAAAAACAAGCTACAGCCCAAACCTCCACCAGAAAATCCAGCAAAACTCAAAAGCCCTCCAACAAAACAAATCTGGAGATCCAAGTAAATTGGATTGCCTAAACTATAGATTCACTTCCTTCTGGTGAAACATCTGCAGAGGCTGCTCATATCCTGGCCCTTCCACCCACTCCCACATTCCAGCACCCAAAAAGTAAAAATGAGGTCTGCTCTTCGGAGGCTGGCTAGCACGAACACTCCAGTGCCAGGTATGTGCAGCTGTGTGCTTGATTGCTAATCCATCTGCAGGGCTCGGCGTGGGCCACTTTTGTTTGAGCCTCAAGTAAGGATGGGAAAATGGGTTGGAATAAATAATGTGAAAGCCGTTGGCCTTTTGCCTCTTTTGAAAGCTGAATTGGAAACAAAAGTTCCTTCCAGGTTCTCAAATGCTCAGTTTGTGCCACCCATTTGATTATTATGCTGCTCCATTTTTGGATCCCACGTGGGAGAGCAGGCCCTGAAACACTACTTTTCTCCCACTGCCCTCCGAGGCTGGCTGGAAGCAGAGGGAACTTGTAGGAAACCTGTTTTGTAGAAACATTAACCCAAAGGTTTTGCATCAGAAGAGTTCAGTGAGCACAGGTGAATATTCAGCATTGGAGAATGTGAGGGAACAAAGAGTTAAATCTGGAGCTAAACTCAACACATCTGAAGGATTGGATGCACCAAGAGTGGATAAGCCACTCTTGGCTTGATCAAGAGTTGATTTAACATAATATACAAAAGAAACGCAAAGTTCAGCTAAAAAACCTTGCTCACTTCTCACTGGTTTATATTTCTTGTTTCTTGTCCGGGTTCTGCCTCATCCTCTTCTCTCAGTGGGCCATGGGTGTTACCAAGCAGCATGGTAATACATGGCTCACATCCTAAACCATGGATTTTTGTAAACATCAGTGAATAAAATAGTTTAACATCCCACCTGAACATTGTTTTAAACCTCTGGGTACACGTGAGGGAATGCCAGACCCATAAAACTCACATGAAGAAAGAAAAAGGCTTCTTTCTGAGTGAATTTTAAGTCACCAATTCTTGACAGATGAACATTTCAAAATCAAGAACTGTTTTGCAGAAAGTGAGATATGGTCAGAGACACCGAAGCAGTGCCTGACTGAGGGTGAAGCATTTACTTGAACCATGGGAATTCAAGTTTCCAGATTTCTTGAGCTGGAGAGGGGACTTTGAACCAGGGGTTTTGCCTCCTAAGGCGAGTCCCTAACTGATGGGATATCAATAAGCCATCACACAGCTGGCACGCTGGGACTGATATTCAAACAGCCATCTCCCATCTCTGCAGTGATGTTTCTCCCACTGGGGGTATCTCACATCCACTTCCTAAACCAGCTGCAGGAGCCCCTCAGACACCAACTCCTCTTCCTTAGGAATCACTCTCCCGGCTGCTGCCCCACACCCCAGACCCACGCCCTGAGACCTGTCCCCTCACTGGTTTCCCAATGCAAAGAATGGGATGGTTGCTGATGGAGAAGAAGCCTGGGAGGTCTGATCCTGGCAGTGCTGAGTGAGTTCGTCTCCCATTGTCCCCTCACTGCTCACTGCATGTGGCAGCTGGGAATGCTCCCAGGTAAAACATGAGTGGAAGGGGCGCAGTCCTACAGCAGCCCTGCACCTTGTCCCCACTCCTGGAGGGAAATGACCTATTCCCAGCTCTCTGCTCAGGCTGCAAAAATGGCACTTCTCCTCCAGAGAGCGGCTTCCCTGCCTCCCTCCACCTCCAGGATGAGATGGATTCATCACAAAGTGCTTAGCGGGATGAGCCGTCTCCGCTCAAATCCCGGGATTTGCAATTTGTGCTGCTCCGGGGCTGTGGGAGGGCGCTGGGCTCACTCTCCCTTTCCATTTGACTCAGCCTTCTCATAGCAGGGATTATCCTCCTCTATCAAAGGGAAAGCTGCGGAGCAGACGCCCGCCTATTCTTCCCGAGCACTGAGCCTGACAGCCGGCTTTTCAGCCCCGCTCCCATTACCAGCTGCCCTACAATGAGCGAGCTAAACTCCACACAAGGCCCACATGGAGCTCCAGAAGGAGCTGGGGGGCTGGAGGGTGCGGGAGAGGAGAAGGGGAAGCCGGGCAGAGTGGCCAAGGGAGAGAAACAACTCATGCAGATGAGGGAGAGTTAATCCTATTTAGCGCATGTATATTATCAATGAGTGTGTGTGGTGGGGAAGGGCAGGGGGGGAGCCCCCCACTGCAGGCAGGCGGAGGCAGACAAAAAGGTCATTCATGTGTGGCTCACAGAATTAAGAAGGTACCACAATCTGCTGCTGGTTTGGCTCCAAATGCTTCTTCGTATTCAAATCAAAGCCCCTTCCCCCAACCCAACCTGAAAAACTTCCTCGCTTCCCTGTCCCTGCCTGGATGTGCAATTACCCGGCCCAGTTTTACCCTCCATCCCTTCTGGTGGCAGTGGGGAGATGAGGGGCAGCAGCCGCATCCCAGGCCTCAGATTTTCTATTTACTCTAAAATTTGAGCTTTAGAAGTGTAACATTGGCGTGGCCCCCCTCGTGTTGCAAGAGTTATTCCAGAAATGGCTAAGGACCCACATTTCCTCAATGCTGAGAGGAGCTGCTAAAACTCTGAGCCCTCCAGAAATTTTGAGTCTAGAATTAAAATATCAGCCTGAGAGCTCAGGAATATTTTGGTTTGATCCTGGACCATCATTAGCTGTGGCTTTGCAGTAAGGCTGAGTTTGGAAAGATCCTCCCTGTCCAAGTTTTATCCCGGGCACCTCACAAGAAGTGACTTTCTACATCCTCCCAACTTGGCTGTTCAGCATAACTGTGCCTTCCCCTGCAAAGTTCCTGCTTCCTTGAGCCCATGAAAAGGAATTCAAAACTCAGAGTTCTTCTCAATAACAGCATGGGGATGAAAGACCAGGGCTGGAGCGAGTCATTTAAAATGCATAAAAAAATCTGAGGCTCAAATCTACAGTCTGCCCCTTTAGAGGAAAAAGCAAAATGTATTTTGGACAAACCACTTGACTGCTTATGAACCACAAGCACAAATATTGCTCCTTAATTTGCATTCATTGCCAGAGGAGACCTGCACTCCCTCTAATGAGCACTGCCAGCCACCCTTTTCCAGGGAGAAGTCCCCAGCCACCCCAAAGGAACCAGCAATTCCTCTGGGGCCCTGGTGCTGGCTAACTCCAGCCTTTAGATGGCTGCTTGTGCTGCGTTGCACAGATCTCACTTCACCCCCCGGTAATCTCCTTGCCTTCTCCACAGGAATCAAGGATAGAGGAGCTTTCTCCTCCCCTACTGTACATGCTCATAAGTTTTAATCCAATTAAACTGTTCTCTCCCCTTGACAGAGTCTCTTTTTTCTTCATTTGCTTTCAATAAAGAAGCATCATTTGCTTGGGAGCATTCCAGGGTTGCAACAACAGGCCCTTTGCTTACATGTGTCGCTTACAAGTGGAAAACTGCAAACGAAGCTCAAGGTTTATTTTAGGAGGAGGGTAGAAATGGCCCTGTTATTTAATTATTTTTTTAAAAATGCTTTTAAGACCTTATTAAGCAAATTAAATTTCAAGAGACATCTCACTCTTATTCTGGGAAGTCCCTTCCTCGTCCCTTTCTTGTCCCAGATTGGTTTGTCAGCACAGGCTGCCCATTGCCTGGCTCCCACAGACCCATCAAGCATCGATTTTGACACTTAACAGAATTAGAAATGCCAGCCATCCAAACCCTGATGGCTTTTCACAGGGAACGAGCACTAACCTCCATTAGGAGGCCTCTTTTTATCACATAGATCCTCTTAAAATTCAATTTGCAATGAAATTCTCCCCCATCTCCCCAAACCCTGCCAGCTGCCAGCCCCATTCCACTACCTCCAACACTTATTCCTCAGCCAGATACACCTATATCCAATCCTTTCTGTAATTTAAAAAAAACCCATTACTTATACCACTACGCTCTGCTGGAAGGAAGCCACAGTCAATAGGTGAATCAGGGCTGCACCTTGTACCCCTGAGTTAATAAATGTTGAAAAAAGAGTGAACTGAAGCCTTTGATAAATATCTCTTGTGCCAACTGAATAAACTTATTGTCACAATGCAGCACCCCTAAATTCCTTGTAAAAATGTGCTTGAAACATGAAGATAGCAGTGAAAAACTCAAATATTGTCTGCCTGCAAATCCTCCAGCCCTCAAGCAAAGAACTATCTGTAGAGAAACAAAGTCAGGAAAATCCAACTCAAAGATAAGTGGAACTGCTGTTAATGTGAGGCAGTGCACTACCTGGGTTTGATCCAAAAATTAGTCGAGTTCTTCATTTAACTACAGGGGGTGGTTGGATTAGATCCCACTTGGCTGATGTGCCGGGGGCAGGAACGTGCAATTCTCTATCTTTCTCCTCCTCTTAAATGCTCTCAGACTCTTATGGTATTTTACAAATCATTCAAGGACTTGATGGGTTAGCAGGAAATTTCCTTTGTGCTGCTGTGCCAGAGACAAGGAACAGATCTGGTAGGCAGCTCTTCATTTTACAGCGAGATCCCCATTCAGCTGCATGGAATGTATGCTCAGGATTAAAAATTATCCATGATTACAATTTAGAGTGTTATAAACCACTCAGCACCTGGAGCCCTAGTGAGGCGATATTTAAAGATTAATAAAATAAGCATTTGAAAATCCACTTCCCTTTGGTTATTTGCCAGGATCACAGTCCAGAATATAGCATTTTCCATGCAAGAAGTGGTAAGATGATTAACAGCTAAAGGAGAGCACTTTTGTGCACTTCCTTCAGCATGTACGCTACATACCATGTTATCAGCATGAACAGGGAAAGCCCATCCTGAACCTGTATCTCAATAACCAGAAACTCAGTCTGGGACTGCATCTTAATAAATAGTTATTGAAGGAGCAATTGTGGTTCAGATATTTGGCCAATCTGACTCTCCATCAATCTGGGATTAGTTCAGTTGAAATCTAAGGAGTTTGATTTGTCTGATGATGATTGGACTTTCACTAAATACATGTTTTCATCCTGAGGATGGTTTTAAGGTTTGATCCCCAAGACTGAGCAAATGCATTTAACTCCACCAACCCATGGAGTCAAAATTCATCTGGTGTTCAAAATCTGGTTCAAAAATCATTAAAATTAGTGTCTGTGTTTCCACTGGCCTCAGCAGGCTATAGATTTCATCCCAGTTCAGATCTTTTCATTCAAATTTAACACCAAAGTCTACTGAAGTGAATCAAGCAATTCCCATTGACACCAGTGATCTCAGAACCATGCTTGTTTATCTCCACTTTATCTTAAAAGCATGAGAAGGAAATTAAAAACAGAGCACCTTAGCAAGGTAAATAGCATTTCAACAATGAAGGGCTCTAACCTCTTAAGCTGTACATATTTGGATAAGGTTTTTGGAAATTAAACACATTTCTCCCTCCCATACTGTATTTTTACTCTTCAACAGTCTGTACCACGGTTTCCACTGGAATGGGATTTGCTGTTGAATGAGCTTTACCCGTATAACTTCTCAAAGTGCAGACAATTGTTGCAAATGATGCTCCCCATTAGCAGTAAATGCTTTCAGTGTTGCCAGCTCTATAAATCGCTAAATATTACAGAGTTACTCCTTTGTTCCTCTCATGAGAGATTAGAAATGGGACTTCTGTGGACACAACTAGTAAAAGTAAAAATGGGTTTTTCTCTCTTGTCCTTTTAGTAGCTGTTTATGGAATGGGAAGGGCAGGACACTGCAACCTCAACAGTTAAATTTTTTTCCATGTAGTTTCCCTTATGGTCTATATGAGAGTTCCCATAGAAGAAATTCATTGAGAAGACAATTCTGAAAAATTAGCACTCCCTGTTACTCTTTTACATTAATCTTCCAAATACTAAGACCATAAATAAAAAGCTCAGGAGTTCTCTGACTTACAGATTTAGTTTCAAAGTGTTATTTGTACCAGTGGCACGAGAGGAACAAGTATGCAGGACATAAATAGCAGAGGCTGTAGAGGATGGAATAGGTCAGGTTGCTCCAGCACGAAGGGTTTATCCAAATGCCAGTCGATTAAATGCCCCAGAGAAAGGGACATCATTCCTTTCCTTCACCCTGTTTCTCTCGATACTTAGAGGGCAGACCTTGTTCTCACTTTCCCCTTGCCAACCCTCATCACCTCCATTGGCTTTCTAGGAGGGACTCGAGATTAATGCCCATGTAGCAGAGCAGATTTAAGAATTACTTTATTTCAGTGGAAAGGTCTTGCTGCTACTTTAAAATATGTCCTTCTCTTTTTGTCTGACATTGCAATTAATCAAGTGTCCCACCCACTCAGAGCCTGTCTTTAGAGTTTCTCTGTCTCTCACTTTCTTTTATAGATGAGGCTTTAGTGCCTGCCAGAATTTATGGAGGGAAGTAACATGGATTCAGCCAGGACCTCAGAAAACAGGTTCTGATATTCTCACGGCACATCTTCTCCTTGCCCCCTATCACAGGATGGACCAGCAGCTGTTCTGTCTCCTTGAGCCTTCATCTGCTCCTGCATTCCTACAGCCACAGAGGGCCTTGTACAGCGCTGGTCCTGGCTCCGCCAAAGAGGAAGGAAACGTATCTAACAGGGCATGTTTGAGGAATCTCAGGGCTCCAATTAGCATAATTAACTTAGAGAGTCTAACAAAGGGCACTGTGCAGCCTGATCCCTCCCAGCAAACCAGCCTCACAGACTCTCCCCAGCCCCCAAATCTGAGGCTTCAAGGACTCGGCTGGTTTTGGGGAGGGGACCAGAACCAGGGGAGAGAGGGAGCAGGAATCTGAGTTTCGCTCACAGTGAAAGTACTTTTCCATGAACAGAAGTAATTTAGCCCTTTGTTTGTAACATTACTGTATTTGGCTAAGAGTTCTGGACTCGGTCTGTCTCTCACTATCCAATAGTCAGCTTCAGTATCCAGAAGCCCAAGTCAAAACCTGGGCGCAGAGTTAATGACTCCCAGCTGCAGAGCTGTGTTCAGGCCCAAGGTCTGGGTCAGATTCATCACAGAACAGTCCTCGACAGGCACGAAGGTATTAGAAGGCACCACAAGGTATTAGAGCAGGGTCATGTGTGTACAAGGTCAACCACAGGGAGAGGGCTGGGGTTTGTTTGTTTTGCATATGTGTTAGCAAAGGGAAATCACTACAGAACAATGTAAATGTTATACCTTCCAACTGTAAATGTTATACCCCTCACTAAAAAAATAGGCCTGGTTATTTGTTTCTTGGCAAAACATGTCTGTTTTTCCTTTGTCAGTAGGTGCAAGTTGATTTCTGGAGCCCAAAACACCTCTTTTTGGCTAAATACCTGTTTCTTTTTTCTTTTAGTAGCACACCCTGGAGGAGCATAACTGAACTGACATAAATTACATGTGGAGGAAGTGGGAGTTTAATGAATAGAAGACTCGTAGAATTCACTTGATGTTGGCACATTAACGCACTTTTTCCTGTGCACTGAAAGTAGTTTCTGTTGTTTCCCCACATAAAGTGGGAAGAAAGAAAGAAAAAAAAAGAGAAAAAGAAAAAGAAGACTTTTAAACCTCAGACCTTAGGGTTCTATGAGCAGTTTGATCATTTTGTGAAATGACATTTGAATGAACCAAGACCAGATAAGCAGAGCAGCACCAAAGTAGGCAGCAGAACTCTTGTGCCCTCTTTGGTGTATGCTTAGTAAATGCTTGTCAACAAATAATTCTGTGATAGCTTTAATTTGAAATAAAAACACGTGTACCAGCAACCCAGTCCTCTCAATCCTCTTTCAAATAACAAACTCAGCCCAAAACCTGATATTTTGGAAGGACTGAAGAATACAGCAGCACCAAGAGAGTAATATCAATGCCCTTGGTAATAGCATCCATGTTTGCATTCCCTCTGGTTGTTTAAATACTACACACGGGTGGACTGGGAGTCTTTTTTAAAACAGAACCTGAGTGCATCAATAAATGTGTGCTGACTTGTGCTGATGCTTTTCCAGTGTTATAGGAAACACATTTGTTTATAGGTCTGATTAAGCTTACACAATCCAAGTTCTGCCAGAGTCAGGAGTGCATTGTACACATTATTTGATAAGAGAGAAGGATGAGTTATGTAAACACCTAGCAACATGTGAGGGAGATTTACTCTAATTGTTTATGTGCCTTTGTGGGAAGATTATAATCATGTTGTTTCATTAAACAAAACAGTTGTACAAGTTCTATAAGACAAATTGCCTTTTGCTCTATTCACTCGCAAAGGTCATCCTGTTACCACTGATTAGCACCAGACAGCCAGTCATACTTTGGCAAAAGGAGAGTAATAGGTTTCCCAGTGACTGACTTGGCAAAGACACAACGGAGAAAACACTTCTGCCCAATATCAAACATTCACCTTCTGACAGCTCCAGAGGACATCTCTCCTTCACAGCAGTGCTGAGCACCACCGGCTCAAGCCTTTGGCTGCATCAGAGAGAGCCACAAGTAAATACACAGAGGTGAAACGCAGGTAAATCCTTTCCAGATACCGCTAACTAATGGAGTAACCAACCTCATTGCTAGCTAATCCCCAAAAGAACTGTTAAAATTTGAGGAAGTACAGCAGCAGAGGAAGCTGAAGTTCTACTCTAGGTCTCTCCTAGTGTTGGAGAAGCCTCTTCTGAATTCCTCCTCCTGCACCCCCGTCTCACTTCATTACAGGCAGCCCAAGGAGCAGTCATGGACTCTCTGAATACACACACCCCACTCCCCAGAGCTTGGCAACCATCTCGCTTTGTCTCTTTGATGGGCATGTAGGAAACAAATGAGAAGGAGAAGATGTTTGAAGAGTCCATTAACATTGTTAGCTCGGACATGCTGACAATAAATCGATTCTTTTTGACATGGCTGTTGCAGTAATGAAGGTACATTTCTGGATAACTCTTCTTAATGCAAGATAAGATATGGATGGCCCATGTCTTCCTGACATATGTCCAGCACGTCAAACGGTGGCATAAGAAAAGGTTGTTTTGTTGATGCGCTAATCAGAGAGAAAGTTTAAGATTAATGATGATGCGTGCTTTTGTCTGTCATATTTTTTGAAGGATAGAGGTCGTACACTCCTGGGGATGGCAGAGTTAGTGCCCTACCTCTGGAAAGAAAATGAACACTCAACAAGACCCATATTAAAAGGTCCCTCTTTCCTCTAGAGATTAAAAGTGGCAGTTAAAGGAAAAACATGCCTAAACTTGAATGTCACAGCACATTTCGCCACTGTTGCTGAGGTTCTGGCATTTGAAGGGATCTTTTAAGGCTCTTTTCTTTGATATATAAAAGAAAGTTTTAGCACAGTGAAGAAATGTATATAAGGGCCAAAGTGGCAAAAGGAGAGAAACAAAACAAAAAGTAAGCAAGAAGCAGGGAAGGCCATGGATGGAAATAAGAAGATCTTCTTTTCCTACTTCTAGATATACATGGGCCTGTCACTCCTCATTACATTCTGCTCTGGGGTCATGTAGCTGTATGAAAGCTACTTGTAGCTGGGCACAACCCAGGGCTGTCCCAGCTGGTGGGATCCAGAGCACCTCTGAGGTCCCACCGTGGTCCTGGCTGAGGGCAAGGGAAGCACCAGCAGCTGTCCCAGGACCATTGCACACCCTTCTTACCCTGCTGCTGGAAGGATGCACAGACCAACGATTAGAGGTGTTGCCTGGCAATGTTATGCCCTAATTTCACTACATTTAAAGCTGATGTAATACTAATATCCACCATAGCACATGAGGTTTAGCCTATTTTGTTTCTTAGGTGAGGTATTGTTGTGGTTTAAGCCCAGAAGGCCACAAAACACTGTTATGGAGACTTGGAAAGACAAACACCATCACTCCAAACGTCCCCCTTCTCCTTCTTCCTCAGCTTCTTATGCTGACAATGACACCACATGGTCTGAGATATTCCTGGGGTCAGCTGGGGTCAGCTGTCCTGGCTGTATCCCCCCAATTCCTTCCTCTGTGTAAGCCCTGCTCAGCAGTCATGAAAACAGGCCTGAATTATCCACACTGCTTCCAGCACAAATCCAAAACAGAGCTCCAGACCAACCACTATGAAGAAAATGAACCCTACCCCAAGCTAAACCAGCCACAGGTATTCAATTAATGTTTGGTGAGACCTGAAATCTATGGAGAAGAGGCCTGATTACCTTGGATCACCTTGAATTCTATTGTTAGGATCAACAACAAAACCCTTGGTAGTAATAAAAAATCCTTAATTTTTTCTGCTTCAGAGTATTGTTTCAGCTATGGAGAGAATTAACATTTAATTACTTTGAGAATAAAGAAACAAACAAGCAATTAACTGCTTTCAATTCACTTAGCAAAGTGATGAAATAATGTGAAACATATTTTGACAGGAGATAGGTAAAAGCCAAAATCTTGAAGATTAATGCTTTTAAATTTTGGGATAAATTCAGGCACAATTCCCAAGGTCTGAATTAGCCACCAGTGTTCTGGTTTTGCATCTAATCTAAAATGGGAAAAGGACCAACTATTCATTAGAGCAACTACTTTTGTAATGCTTTTGCAAATAAAATCTACAGAAACAAAGTTTGCAAGGTTTTAGACTTCAACCCAAAGCCCAGTTCAAAACTTGGCTCCCAAAAAGCATCAGTTTTTCTCTACCAAAGAGCATAAATCCCTTCTGGAGAAGGCTACTGTTTAAAAGGCTACATTTTGAAGCTGTTGACTCTAACACTTATGTTCCTAACTTGATAGCACTGGAACTGATTTAAACAAATAGAAAAAGAAAAACTGTTAAAAAATACCAGTTTTTTTCTTTCCAAAACTTCTCACTTTAAAATATTTGGGGTAATTTTCAATCCTTTTTTCCTTATTTTTCTTCTTCACTAAGTTCTGTCAGAGTGTGATGGAATCACTGATCTTTCACCCATTTTTTTCCCCTTCTTTTTTATTGTCTTTTTTTCCAGTTGTCTTTCTGCTATTTTTCAGTTTGTGTCCAGTTGAAGAATTACGAAAAGGGGAAAAAAAAAAAAGCAAAGCAAAGAAAAGCAAAACACCAACTCCACAATTTGAAGAGGCAAAAATGAGGGAGGTTCAGAGGGACCCATTCCAGAAAGTTCTGTAAGTTATTCCATTCTCTGACTTCCTTGGCTACATGGGGTGTAGGGACACAGAAATGAAAGAAGTGTCTGAAATGTCAGTATTTAAACTATTCATATTTTGAAATTACTGCTTTTATACCCGAATACCCACTGGATACACAGTTTGAAATATGTTGCCAGCCTCAGGAAAGACAACTTCTGACAATGAAAACCATTCCAAATTCTGGCTAGAACATTTTGGGCTTGATCTCATTCCTAGGACATCCAGTGGGCACAAGCCCATCTTGCCCTCTCCTAAAACATCACCAATTTCTGTTAACCTGTTCCCTTATTAATGATTTCCAAGTAATAACATTCACACACCTTCAGGGTTAGCACTTGCCATTTGCAATGGCCCTGCGGTTATTCCTTGAACATGGATGTTTCCCATTCAGCCCTAAAGCTAGGGATCAATTAAATACAACTACAGCTAATTAAGTAAATAAATAAAGAGCAGTCCAGCAAACATTTGCTGAGGAGCTAAATGTTCTGCTACTGGTAACAAGCCTCTAAAGCCATTCAGCAAGATGTTTTTCTTACCTCTCAAGTGTAGGGTGGGAGGGCAGGAAGAGAAATTTTGTCTAAGGAAGTTATAAAAGGAGCTGCCTGCAACCAGCCTGCACCACTCTGCGTCACTAGGAATAACAGGCAGCTGTGGCTCTTCCTTCCCTCGTGGCTTCCTTCTCTCCAGATCTGGCCCTTTGGGGCTCCTTTCTTACTGCTGACCCAGTGAAGATTCAAAGTTTCCTCTTCTGCCCATGATCCTTAATTTTTTTTAAGTTTTAATTTTGTTTAGTGTTAGTTTCAAAAACGCCATGGTGAATTCTCAAGCGGTACCAGGCTGAGCAGAGCAGGGCAGCTTCAAAGCATGCCCAGCATCAGGGCTGCCAGGACCAGCTGCAAAGGCAGCTTTTCTTTAGTGGCGACATGAAACACAAATTTAATAGCAAATGGAGGCCTAGGGCCAAATGTGACATCTCTCAAATCTCAGACATTGTTCTCGCTACAATCTGGCCTCAAATCATGGAAGCAGGTTAATATTAGCCTGTTCAAACAGATTTTCGGTAAAGATCTCACTCAGAAACATCTGGAAGAAAAGGCCAAATTAAAAACACACTTTTGTTTCTTAGGGATTTTTCCATTTTAACCTAGACCTGAAGCTGCAAGTACAGGTTCTGATCCAAGTGCTTCAAATTCAGGGCCAGATGAGATGGTTTCCACTCTGCCATTGAAACCCAGTCCCACTCTCTCCCCATCTTCCCAGAGAGGTGGAGTTTCTCCACAGATCCACTTCTCCATCTGAGCTTGCAGGTGACACTGCTGATCTTTGAGGTGAAGAACTGGGATTCCAAACTGATTTACAAAGCCAGTGCCGAGTAGATGAGCAAAATGAAATCATAGCTGCCTGACCTGCTTATACACTAAAAGGCCTTGGGGGGGAAAAAAATCAATTAATCAATTTGTTTATGGAGGCAGCTTAGCAACAGGGAGCACATGGAACTGGTTGGTAGGGTCTGTTAATAAGCAAGTTGAATTGCAGATAGTTGCATCAACTGATTTCAAATTTTCGGATATTGACTTTTGTTAAGAAGATTCATTTCCACTGACCCTCCTCCCAGAGAAAGAATCACTGTTCCTTTATGTCAAAGTAGCATCATGCTGCGATTTAGAGTTACCACGTTACCACCTCAAGGAGATTTTGGTACACTCAGGGTTTCTAAGCCTGGGCTAAACAGAGCAACTTGTCTGCTACCCCCTCACTTTGTGGAGGCACCTCAGGAGACAGTGCTTGTAAGATGCTAAAGGGTAAATATATTTTAAAATAGTCATATCATTTGCGAAGAGCCTGTTTCATGTTAAATAGTAGGTTATGTTCAAAATCCAAGCAAAACAAAGGAAGAATTACTTTTCCTCTTCTAGATTTTACTTATTGCATAATATATGCAATAAATAAATACATAAATATCAGTACTACCTGATATTTTCTGTAGTTTTAGTTAATATTTTAAGTTATACTTTTAGGGGGACATTTGAAACCTATGATGTATGTGAGCTTGCAGTAGAAATGGTAACTGGAATTACAAGTGGTATTGGACATTACAGCCCCCAGCCTCTCGACAGGCAGAGGTTGGCCTCAGGGAAACCTGTGCATCTGAACACCCACACCCTGGGAATTTCTGGCTGTCAGTGTCACCACTCTGCAAACCAACACCTTCATTTCCTGCTCTCTGCCACACCCACACAGGTGCTGGCATCTCACTTCCATTCAGCTTTCCATGGTCCTCACGGAAACATTACAGTCAGAGCTGTCACTTTGGAGAGGGCTGCAGGTAACTCTCGCAGGAATACAGGACACAGCAGCATCCTGGGAATGCTCTCCAGTGCCCCAACAGACACAACAGCCTGTGGGCTGCACAGAACCCAGGGTGGGTGCAGGACATGCAGCCTGCCTCTGTGAAGAGACCCTGTGCAAGGCTCACATGTCCTGCAAACCACACATTCACCTTCAAACTCAGACTTAAACCAAGTGCTGAGCCTTAACAAAGGTTCTTTTACCTCAGCAAAGTCCCAAAAGAGTCCCGAAGAGAGGGGAGCTGTTGTCCCAACCCAAGCACTGCTGCCAGAGGGCCAGCAGCTTCATTAGGAGGCTCCAACCCATCTAGAACACGAGAGAAGCTCTTGGGTTTCTTTCTCTGCTCCCTCTCAAAACCTGGTGCATGATGCACACATTTCATTTCTTCTTGTGGCTGAACAAGGTTGCCCATGATGACAAATCATCCTGGTGATTTCTTTGGAAAGTTTGCCTCATTTATGCCCATGACCTCGTAGCCTCCTGATACCTTTACTTACATCAGGACTTCTTCCACAGTGGGACCGTTTATTGTTGTTCTCCTGAGACCAAAAGGCCAGAGGGAAAGGAATGACAGGCACTCACATCTGAGGTGTAAAAAATATGGGTTTCAAAGAAGTATAAACAAATGAGAATGTGAATGCTGGGAGCACAAGATTGCCCAGCTCTGAGTTTCTGCAGAGGCCCTTTTATTTACTGAACATTTATGTGTATATGAGTATTCAGCCCTTCATAGAGCAAAGAGCTGGTTTTGATACTAACAGCAAAAATATTTGCTGTAAATGTCATGACACGCCTTGTCCATAATATGATTTTTTCCAGATGGTTATTTTTTTCAAATTACTGAATGGAAAAATATGTCTTAAGACAAGTACACATAAAAATACTTCTTTTTCCTATTATTGTTTCTTTTTTTTTTCTTTCTACATTTGTAAAAGTGCTGCTGCTTGCCATGGGATGATATGCTGGGAGAGCACATACATCCTGACATCTGATTAATCATGAAAAGGGGTGGGTGCATAATTCTTAACTGACAGGGCAGCTGACCAGGAACTGTTTCATTACATGAAATACAAAGGTGTACATTATTTACACTCTCTTCAAAGTGGTTTCTAAGACCGAAACATTTCAGTGATTGAATGGTAGGTTGGCTTTGACTGCAAGTAAGCCCATACCTCTTTTGTTAGCTGGGACACAAACCTGCTTCTGGATCCAAAATGATCTCAGCTCTCAGTCCCACCCAATACAGCAGCTGGATGATTCTCTTCATCCTGATCTTGATTTATTAAATTTGGTGTCCGTGAGGCTGTCCCAGATGTGGCACACCTCTCCTGTAAAACAACATCCCACTCTGCAGTGTGTTTGTTTCCCATGGAGCAGTGGAGCCAGTTGAGCTCTGCCCACACAATCTGGAGCCTGGAAAGAAGCTTATCCAAGCCAGGATTGTGCTGGGGTGGAGGACAGAGTCCTGCATAGCAATGGCACCAGTTGGGGAAGATTTCTCCTGACAAGCATCATGCCATGCTTTTCACTTCCTAAGGCTTTCAATTATTCACATTCCTGAGAGGCACAGTGCCCTGGCAAGCTGAGGAGTGAAGGCACAGGATTCTGGTGATGGAGTGCAGTAACAAGTCCCATGTAGTAGCTGGAAGGTGGAAAGGGAGTAACCAGGCTCTGGGCTGTTTAGAAAGAAAATGAGGGCCAGATCCAGGTCAGGAGGTTTCCCTCCCTGTTCTGCAGACATCCAGCTTCTGCCTTTCTCTGAGAGCCCAACAGCTTTTTGTTTAGCAGCTCTCATCAGCAGGTAGAAGACAAACTACTCATTGCTTCCCTGCCCAGCTCTCTGCCTAGTAGGGCAAGAGATGTGGGCCCCACGAATGGAAAAGCTGCTGCAGGTACAGTCTGGGTTTATGTATGAATTCCATGTGTGATGCTGAGTGACAGCCTTCCCCAGCCAGGAGTGGGGGCGTTGGCTGGAGGGATCAGTTAACACCAACTGGAGATCGACTTTCTAGCTTATGGCCCAAATCTGAATCTTACAGCTCAGTTCTGGCAAGGTGATGAGCAGCTTTGGCTTGGGCAAGAGTTAAGAGCCCTTGGTGTTTTGCAGAAAAAAGCCCTTAATGCATACCAGTTAGTGGAGTATCAGCCCAGCAGCTTTTCTTCTTTAAAAAAAAAAACACCAAAAAACCAAACCAAAACAAACAAAGAAAAAACCAACCCCCCCAAAAAATCAAAAGAAATTTGGAAGGGGATAGAAGGGCAAAGTTCAGAGTGGTTTCAGATTCCCACAATAACAACGAAGCCCAGCTCTTTCCCAAACACTTGCACATTTCCTTAGAAACAGGTGACAGACATCTGCAAGGCTGAGTTCAGTGCTGGAACAGCCCAGCCTCCCTTCCTTGGTTGTGGGTGTTCTGCTCTTACAAGAGTGAGAGAGATTCAGCTTAAATATTTCCAGACAATGCTGCAATTTATTTTAAGTGTAATAGGGGTCATTCTTCACTGAAAGAATATAATAATTTTTCTGTGTGAAAGCTAGAGGACATGTGGGGAAGCAGTAGATAGCAGGACTTAAACCCACCCAAGTCACAGTTAAACAGCTTTCTCATGTCTCCACATCCTGGGTATCACACTCAGGCCAGCAATCCCAGCACCAGCCACAAAATAACATGGAATCCTGTCCTTGTGTTATTCCATATTAACTAGGGGAAAGGCTCTCTGGGAGTCAGATGCTTCTCCTGATCCTGAACAAACTGTGGGTCTCATCATCTGTGTTAGGAAAGAAAAGTGTGAAGAACAAAAGGGATGAAAATGACCATCCAGCAGCAGTATAAATATAAATAGCCTGCCCTGCTGAGGCTCAGATCAAATAAACTACCATGAGCAGCTTCCCAGTTTTCCTCTGAGCACCCTAAATGACCCTGCAGCCTGGTGGGATAGCACTTGATTTCCTCTTCCTAAACAGGCTGATTTGGGATGGCAAGAAGAGCAGGGATAGAGGGATACAAACCACTCATCATCACCATCCCCCAAAGGATGAAAATACAAGACAGGGCAAGCACCAGCTGTCTTCAAGGAAACAGAGGCTTCTTCCACCTGTGAAGAAAAGAGGGAGAATCACCCATTAGTCACTTCATCTTTCTGTTCCTGTGTTTTCCCACTGTAAAACATGACTAATAGTACCTCCTTTGCAATGTACAGAGCAAGACACTGTAATTAGGAAGGTGATGTTACTGCAGAGAAGAGCTACAGGGCCTTTGGGGTACTCCCTGTACACCCCAAACTTTAAATTTGAAATTTTGTCTTTAAGTCTTGACCAACTCCAGAGAAAATAAAACCCATTTCAAATCAAGTGGCTGAAAAGCCAAGACTCAATCATAATACCTGCCTGCCAATGAAAAAGCTTTTCTTTCTATGAATCTGATACACAGTCAGTTGTTTCTGGTGCTTTATTCAGGAAATTTGGGAAATATTTTTCAGTTGGAAAGTGTCATTACTTAGAGAGAAAAATAAAAATACCATAGATGGTTTTAAGCTCTACATCTGTGGAAATCTCATTAGGTAGTTTTAGATGTACTGGCATCTGGAAAAAATCATCCCTCTAAACAGAAAAATATGTCATAAATGTCATAATGGGGTGTTGGAGAAGCACATGAAATTAGTTTGGTGCTTCAACTCAGCATCTCTGGCCGGAATCATTAAAAAGAAAACACTTGTATAAAGCATTAATCAGTTTTTGTCAGGGTTTGGCTGCATGGACTGGATTCTGAAGAACACTGAATACCTGATTTAAAGATGTAAAACTCTGGAGATATACAACAGGTTGGAGCCAACCCAAACATTCACAGAAGGTGAGTACAAGTACTGCGAACCCCAGAGCCTGGAAGGGCTCTTTCAGCAACAGGCAGGAGCTTTGCTCTCACCAGTGAACTGTTCTAAGTCTCTGAGGGACTTCACTGCTCTGTCCTCACTCAGTGGATGTTTGTATCACTGAAGATCACTGAAGCCAGCATCACCTTCAGAGAAGCCCTACTTAGGAGCCGGGTGTTGAAGGATCTCAGCCTTCCTTGGGGTGGACAGAGGTGGGAAACACTTGTGAGCTTGGTGGACTGGAACTGTCTTCAGCCCCTCGGGGACCTTCTCTGCTGGGCACCACAGTGTCCTGCCCAGTGCTGCTCTGCACAGAACGAGCAGGGCTGCACAGGACACAAAGTCCTGAGGAGCACACAGAGCTCTGGGTGTCCCTGAACACAGGGGTAGAGCAAGAGGGTTGTGGACATTTGCACGTATCTCCAGCTCCTGGAGAGCTGCTCATCTCCTGCACTGCTTTTAGGCTCTGTCCCAGTCAAGCAGAGGCACTAATCTGGGGTGGGAATGAGCATGAGGCTCCCTTCAGATGCCGCATCCACAGCACCAACCATTCCTGAAGAACCTGGGAGCTCAGCGAGGTGCTCTTCAGTGCCCTCTAAAGGCCCCTCTCCTTGAGCTGACCCACAGACACGCTGAGCAAATGCCCTTGGAACACCCTGAACCCAACCTCAAGCAACTCTCAGTGCTCCTAGATATGTAGAGCCACAGGTATTTTTGCAGGGATGACTACACCAACCAAAAGCTGTTTGCTGAGGGGAGATGCTTCACTGCCGGCTGCAGCGATCCCTTGGTGCTGATTGCTGCTTTGTTATCGCAGACTATCTCATCAAAATTAATGTGAGTGTTAAACACCAGCCCTCCAGGCCTTCACAAGGTGCACACCAAGAAGGTATAAAGCAACTGGAGACACAATTTCCTTGGGCAGTCTGTGAAACGCAAGCCATGATCAGAACTGGTCATTAAAAATCCTGTGGCAATCTCCGCAACAGAACGTTCGATCCATTGTCCCAAATCTAATCATTACACTCTGCCCTCTGCCCATTTAGCATCCTTCTAGTGTTTCAGTTGGGGATGGTATTGCAGTGCATTTCCTGACCTGAATAGTTTAACGGATCATAATTGTCTCATGGTTACTTCATGCTCCCGCAGTCGGTTTGTTGTATCCATCTGTTTTCTTTTCTCTTCCATGCAAACTGTAAGGTCTTTGGGGCCAATGGCTGCCACTAGAACAACCCATAATTAATAAATGGTGGCTCGTCTGTTCCAAGCAGAAAAGCAGCGCAGCAATCTGTCAGGGTATAGAGGAGGAGGGTGTGACCTCTCCCATCAGGCCCATGTCCCTCGGGATTCTCCTGATCATCCTCATTTTCTTTGGAAAAGTTATGGTGCCGATCAGTTTTTTGTGCATTCAGTTTCACTCCAGCCCAGGAACAGATGGTGGCACAAAAGAGGAGTGACTTAAAATCACTTTGTCCTGTTCTCCCCCTCCACCTGCTCCTAATCACAAGCCATCCATACATTTAAATACCAAACAAGAGGAAGGAAAGAGCTTGTGTGCAACAGAAATACCAAACAATGTTTGCATTAGGAAAAAAACAACTTAGACATGCCTTTCAGCCCCTAGCAGCAGTCCCCATGGAAAATAATGTTAAAATAAACAAAAAGCAACAATTCCTCTCTGACTGATGATTTTATAATATGGTTGGTGCCTCTAAATGCATCCAGCCGTCCCTCCCACACTCCTGCTCTCCACTCAGAGCTGTCCCCCTCTTTTAAGGGTGTCTCTTCACCCACTGACATGGGCACATGAATTCTCTTTCTTAATGATCTTTAACCATTATTAAGAACAAAAGAAATCCTAATAATGATATAAGCTTATTAAAGGATGACAAAGATAAATCGTTCATAATGATGCAGAATGGGCAGAAATGTGCATTTAGCGCTGCCACTTCTGCACATAGAAAGAAGCAGAATGATATATTTTTATTGAATGAGGATGATGAAGTATCCCCCAGTCTATTAGTAACCAAACAAGATGTTAAACAATATTTATCAGGAAGTTATCGCAAACTGTACACCTAGAAAACTTGAAGCCAGAAGCCCTGTAAGACATGGCCAAGGTGTTCTCTGGCTTTGCAGTGTTATTTTTTAATACAGTTTGAAAGCAACTGTCTTTCCAAAGACTGGTGTGTGATTGATTTGTGTCTCACCTCAGCTTGGCTCTATCTTGTGTGGTTCTGCCAGAGACTCCAGGGCAGGGATAGAAGCTGGCTGGAAGGTCCTCATGTCGCTGTTGGAAAAAAATGGTGTCTGTGAGGTTGTCCCTAAAATACAAGAAGGGTTTTTCAGCAGGTACTAAAATCAGTTGTGGACACAGAGGCTACACCTACACTGCAAGGGATGGCTACAACCTCCATGTGTCACATACATTAACTCTGTGCCTGTGCTCCTAAGCCACATTTCTCCTCCGTGCCCTGTCCATGCCCCAGATCCCTCAGGAGAGGCTTTGCACAGGATTGTTGGGATGCCTGAAACAAGAAACTGCCACGCTGTTGCATTTGTGCTATTCGATGGAAAATTGCCTTCATCAGGGACACTTTGATTCCTAAGCTGGGGTGTGAGGAGCTGTAAATCAGCATAGTCCCCTTGCTTCTAGCAGACTTACAGGATTTGTGTCAGTGCTGGAATTTGCCACTTCGTTACAGAGCTCCTTCAGCAACAGCCTACCCTGAACGAGGCCCCATGGTCAGCTAGCAGAGGTAGCAATTTTCCCTTCACCGTGGTAAATAGCAAGCTCACAGACATTATTTTAATCAGCTCTAAGTGCACAGGAAGGCTCTGTGCAGATAGGTGTGTATTAACAAGGAGCACACTCATATCACTCAGCTAAGTATTTTTGGGTGGCCGGTCAAGCATAGCTGCCTTTCAAACTGCCTCGGAAGGAGAAATATTAATAAACTCCCTGCAGCATGCAGATTTGATTGAATTTCTCATGGATCATAGCCCGCCTGCAGCAGGGTGGCATACCTGTCAAGCTAAGACATTGTTCCATAATTGTTCCTGATGCATTGTGTGCTAATTACCATTGCTGAAAATAATCTCCAAAGATTATGGCAGGCATCATAAATAACAAGCCAGCGGTTCGACACTGCATTATGACAAGGCCTCAATCGCTCTTATCTTTTACTGGAGTGGAGCCTATGCATTAGCTTTACTAATGAATCTTTTTCATTTGTACAAGTGATGTTTCCATTTGACAATGACATGAACATAAAGTGGAGGTTAATTTACTCTATTCCGAGAGGTTCATTATTTAACCTGACGTTGAGGACAAAACAATGTAGCCTAATAGATGGCAAATAGAAATTAGTTGTGATGAATTTTGCCATTTAACACTCTCAGCGGCAGCACACACAGCGAGAGGATGAGTTTGCTTCAGCGGCAAAACTGCTTTATTTCCACGGTTCTAAAAAAAAAAACCACCAAAAAAAGATTCTCCCAGAATCCCCCTGCACCTTGTAAAACACGATGGATTTACACAGACATAAAAACTGCTGGTAACTAATGGCCCAACGTTGTCATTGTGTCAATTTTTATCAGATTAGTTGGCATTAACACTGTATCACCGATTGCCTTACAAGCCAAGCTGCTGTGAATTGGATTGGATTCAGGTAGCTATTAGAATTGCCAATTTAAACACTCGGGGCTTATCTCAGCTTTAAGCCATTGACAAAAAGGTTTGGTCACTTCCCCGACATCTTCTGACATGTGTGCTCAGGGCAAGCGCTCAGCATCCGGTGGCTGGCTGCAGTCATCCCTCTAGGCCTTCAAATGTATCTATTCAACATTGATCTAACATCATCCAATGTGGTTTGAATCAAGCAAATATTTTCCTTGTTTATTGCACACGCTCATTGTGCTGTTTCAAGGAGGTTTATTAATAGTTTGCAATAAATTTGCTAAACAATTTGCAATAAATTATGCAGTCATATTTATAGCAGTGACACATTTTAGAGGACAAAAGTTGACCTTTCCCATGCCTCAAAGAGAGAAGGGGCAGGGTGTATCCATTACAACCCAGCCTTTCGTATGCTCATATCCTGGTTCCTTCAGCTCACAGAGAGGATGAAATGTATCTGCTCAAAAGCTCATTTAATTTGTTTACAAACAAAGGGACATGTTCTGTGGGACACTGTGAATGCTGCTGGGCTGGGTTCCGATGGGCCACAGGAACTGAAACCTGTAGGGCCTCTTCAGATGAGTTTGCAGAACAAGGAACCCTTTGGATCTGGGGTTTGCTTGTTTTGTTTAGTTTTGGAAGGGTTTTTCTGTTTGGGTTTTGTTGGTTTTTTCATTCATAGCTTGACAAAAAGCAACATCTTGAGAGGAAATGTTCCAATTTCAACAGTACTGCGTTTTCCAACAACAACAGAAATGTTCCATTAATTACTTCCAAATCTCATCTAATATTTAGTCAGTGAGAGATGTGGTGATGAGTCTGGGGGATTCTCCGGCTCTCCTCTGACCCCATCTCACCTCCTGCTCTCAGCTGTTACCTGGCTCACCATCACAGACACCTACAGCCCTTCACTGCTGGACCACCAAAGAAAGGGAAGTTACAGGGAGGGACACACACAAGTGGAAAGTGCAGCCTCTCACTGTCACCTCTGGAGGTGGCTCACAGCAAACCTCCCCTCTGCCCTCAGCTCCAGGGTTTACATCCCTTTGTCCTGGGGCCATCCTCCTCCACCTTCCCCATTCATGTACAGCTGGGAATATGGAGCAGAAAGAAAAAAATACCCCTCCTTATTTTCCCATATTTTTCCAAACATCGGGGCAGCTCAGGTTAAGTCTCTCCTGACAGTGCATCACGGGATCCTCAGCAACCACATGTGCTCAGGAAGCAGTTTTCACACAGAAATGAGAAGTGCCTCTCAGAAAGGCAATTTTTCCTGTGAGGAGGGATAATTTCCTGGGGGTGACTCAGAATGTGAAGGCTACCACCCCAAAACCAGAGCCTGTCGAGGGTGCCAGTGGGATAATGATCTCATTCTTGGAGAGAGGGAGCACAGTGGTGAGAAAGAAAGAGCATCATTCTAGGAACAACCTGGGCAGCAGTTTGACTATGCCTCATTTTTACAGCATATTATTACAGCATTACATTCATAGTCAGGGGTCAGCTGCCATTTCCTGGGGTTTATAACTTGCCTGTTTTAATTAACATCAGGCTCAAACTTGGTAGGGAGGCGGGGTCAGCCCAGATGTTAATGTTATTCCAAAAGTGCCTTATATCAGTGGTGTTATTTAAAATGTATTAAACACAGAACATCTAGAGATGTGCCATTTCCAGGGTTGCATTTTAGATAAATAATAAAGGCCAGGTTTTGTTTAGGGAGAAAGCAATTTGGGATAGACCTTGTGCCTCTATGAGCAGCTCATCCCTGAGAGACAGGAAGTCTGTTCTCTGCTATCCATGGGGGCTCCTCTGGACAGGATCAGCCAGGAAGGGGGAACAAGCACCCCAGGTGTCCTGTCCAGACTGGTCTGGGGTCTCAGCAGGGGCTGATATTAGCTCAGATGCAGTGGTTTACGAACTCAGCAGCACACTTTCACTCACCAGGAGAAATGGTTTCTTTGTGTTATTGTGCCCAAGGAGCTCTGCCCCACAAAAGCTGAGCCCTCATCTGGGTTTTCCACTGTCCCCTACACTCATTACACAGTGTAGTGAAGAGCTCACTGTTCAGACAGGCAATAATGCTTTAAAGAGCTGCCTTAGATATGCATTCTCCAATTTCCAGGATGGTTTTGCTGGTATTGAGGGTGCAGTAGCACACTAATGCAGCTCCAGCAGTGCTCACTGACACTTGTGCAGTATTTGCTCACAGGCACAGGGCTGTTGGCTGCCTGTGTGCAGGCTGTGGAGGGGATCTCAGCTGAACACACAAAATTCTGTGCTCATGGCATCAACATTTCCAATGGAGGCACCAGGATTTGGCATCTCCTTTTTAGAAACACCTCTTAGAGTTGATGATTCAATTGGCTGCTGTCAGAAGGAAAGTGGTTGTCTTCACTATTCTGGTTGTGGGTGACTGTGGGCAGTGTTGAAGTCCCTTCTCTAGAGTTAGAGACTGCAGGGACTCTTCCTTCTCTCCGAATGCTGAGCTGTTCTGCACATCGACAATTTCCTGTTGATTTAACCCAGATTTCTGGGTTCCCCAAGTCCATGTTGCATTCTAAAGCTTCACCTGAGTCAGGCTGATAATCTCTCTGTTTCTCCATTCACTGGCCTGCAAACTCAAAAGCTCGTGTAGCTTTATGAACAATTTCAGCCTGCTCACTAAAAATGTCATTCCCAAAATCAGCACCTCTGCTTAACCAGCCCCCACCCCTGGATCACACCTCACTTGCTCGTCCAGGAGGATCCATCTTTAAGGCAGGACCTGGTGCTCTCCTCAGGTTACAGACACACACAGTGTGAAGGGGATACAGGACGTGCCTGAGATGATGATGGGAATCTGTGGCAGAGGTGGGAACTGAACACTAGACTGACAATTCCTTGGGCTCTGAACAATTGACCACCCTTCCCCAAGGAATGGGCCCTTCCTAAGGACAGATACCTTCTGATTTTGGCTGTGGAGGGGGTGTGGAGGAAGCAGCTCACAAAACAGCCCTGACTTGCATGCTGCTTGTCACAACTAACAAGAAAGAGAATCAGATGTTTAGCCTGTGGGGACTATTCCCAAAGGGCATAGAAATTATAACTAAGAGAAGGAAATCTATTTCCAGTTGGCTTAAAATTATTCTGCAAAGGGTTATCGCTCTGTTAGGACAAAAAGTTAGAAATCCATACATCAAAGAGGACTAAAAAGTGCTTGTTAGTTGCCAGTTACATGATGCTTTGAGCTAAGGACTGAGCTGCCCTGTCCCCAGCCTCCTTCCTTTTCTGCATAAATTAAGAGAGAAGTGTCATATCATCAGTCTTGCTACATTTGAATGCCCAGGACTGAACGTTTAGGGACATAGCTGGTACAATAGCTTTTTCCTTTGTGGTAAAGCTACCAAAACTGCCCCAGGCAAAAAGTGACATTTCTCCAGTGCTAACAGAGAAAAATGCTAACAAGCTAATTTTGCCTGTGTTACTTCAATTTTGATTGGGGACCCACTGGCTGCAGGTAAAATCTCGGTCTGATCGAGCTGAAAGTGTGCTGTTTGCTTTGCCTTCACTCATTAGTGAACAGCAGGAGCAAATGCAGTGGGTAAGTTGATTACAGCTCTTGGCTCCTTTCACAGGCGAGTGGTGAATTCCTGAGGACCACATTCCACCTAGGTGTTATACCCCCTGGTGTCCCACACTGCAGTCACACACCCCGAAATGATGGCTAGAGCATCCCACTGGTTTGGGGCTGAGGGGTGTGATTGTTTTGTTTGGATTTTGGGTTTTTTTCTAATGCAGAAACTTGATAACTTCACCAACTCTTTCCTGGATGCCTTTTATTGTGTTTACCTTCAGAAACAGCAACATTTGATCATGTGTTGAGAAGCTGTATGTTGCCTTGTAAACTCAAAAATTATTTTCAGGTGTATTCTGCAGGCACTTTTTTCCCTCAGAAAATTAAGAGGCCTCTGTCGCAAATACCCAGATATAAGGCATTTATGGAATCCTTCCCATTTTGTTTCTTGGAAACACAAAAGTCCTTTCTCCCTGCTCACTCTGATGGGACTGAACCAGTGATTTTAAAAGGAATTGAGTGTCTGTAGCACAGCACATCAGACAGATGAGGGCACATTTACCAGAGGAGGACAGGGACATCACTGAGCCTGCTCCCAACACCTGCAGGCATTGCTGAATGCATCGGTGCTAGCAAGATTTGCCTGTATTTTCCTTTTGCCTTTAGCATATTTTCCAAAGAGCCACAGTTCCCTTACAGAGGGAGAGTGTGGAAGGGCAGTGGATGTTTCTGTAAGCCAGAAGAAAAGGTGGAAACAAGGAGCATTGGTAGCATATGTATCATAAAACTGACTGAAAAGGAATGATAGCCTGGTATTTGCTGTTCATGGAGGTGAAAAAGTTGCAAGTAGAAGGAAGAAATCTAAACACATGGAAACATCTGCTGTAAAGAGGCACTGGAGAAATGGCTTTGTATTAATGTGGGAGGTGCATCAGCCCCCAGTGCAGCACCTCGGCCCAGTAATTGACCCCAGAGTCCCTGTGGCCATCCCTTACCTTGGGACCCATGGCATAACTCTGTGGAACACTTGGATGTCAGGAGAAGAGTAATCCCTTGGGCAAAAGTTAACTGGCTGCCAGAGCACTGCAAGCAGATGGAGGCTTGGATGGTCCAACACTGGCCCCACCAAGCTGTGGCCTTGTCTTGCCACTAAAATCTGTTTCATCCTTTTCATTCCATCCTATTCCTTCCTCATTTTCACTTTCAGGATCTGAGATGCATCACAAACCTGCACCCCTTAAGAGGAGAGAACTGTAGGTTTTACTGTAGGTGAGCCCAAGAAAGCTTTGACTTTTTTGTTTAATGTCAGGGGTTATTTTCTAGCAGGCAAAATTTATAAGCTGTTCCCAAGATCCGGGGATGCAGATTCAATAAAGGCAGACAAAAGATTTGAGGTTATGTTCTTCTGAGGGGAGCCTCTTTTGTTTGGTTGGTTTGTTTTTACTCAAAGGGCATTTTTAATTTGTTCCTCAGCTGGCTGTTTCCAAGTATATTTGT
>NW_008236924.1:3301694-3304431 GCF_000691975.1 Corvus brachyrhynchos | reverse complement strand
TTCCCTGCCTCTCTGGTTCTGATTTTCACAGCCATTAGTAAGTACATCACCAGTGGGATCTCTTCTCTAGGATTTATGTTTGGAGTTAAAAATTAATTTCACCCCCAAAAAAAAGGATGAAGGGAAAAAGTGCAAGAAAAGGAGAAAAATATAATAAAAATAATAAGTGAGAGAGAATCACAGAGATATTTGGATGCAACTGAAGAGTATCCTCAACTTATTGGGAGAGCCCTGATGCCATAGACTGGCTTTGAGTCACTATTCAAACACATGTTTGTGTTTGAATAGTTCTCAATTTATGTTGTTCTCAATTTATTAATTGAAATATAGAGAAGATAAAAAAATTAAAACCCATATTAGACTGACCATTAAAACTATATTCCAGCATGACACAAAAATTGCATATGAATGAAATTGTTGATGTTTGCCAGAAGCAATGGTTGCTCACACAAACTTCTGGGACATCCTGTAATTGTCTGGTGGAATTCAACTCCAAATTGCCAGAACTCTGTGTAGGCAGGCTGGCATGTGTTTAAATTTGCCATCTAGCAGATTAGTTTGCATTAGCATTTCCCAGGCACACATGAACATTAGCTTACATGGCTCAAGGAAGTTTAAATAGTCAAAAATTCAGGTAAACCAGCTCAGGTGCTGTATGTGACAAGGGCTGGAGGCTGGATCAGGGGGGCACTGCTCCCCATCACCTCCAGGCTCCCTCTTTTCCCCTCCTTGTAGGTATAGCAGCTGCATCATCTGCCTGACCACGTCCTGGTGAAGCCATTCATTAAGTAAATGCACTTTATTTATTTATTCATTATTTAGTGTACTTATTTAGTGCTAATGTAGTAAAGTAGCCTTTACTAAGTCAGCTCACTTAGGCAAAACCAGGTCCAAGGAACCCCATACAAAACACTGAATATTGCTTGGGGAAACAGCCAGATCTGGAAGCAGGGAGATGCAGGAGATGGCAACGTGCTCAGCCAGCAAAACTGCAGCCAAAAGCAACTGTGTGATCACAGCTCTCTGCCCTGGGGCAGGAAGGGCTTGTTCTTGCCCAAACTCCTGATTTTTCTTGCCCAAACTCTTGGTTTCCATCACTATAAGCGAACGCTGAAAAGCTGTAAACTTTCCATCCAGTCATTCTCAATTTATTGCATCAGGAGGGAATAAACATCATACGTTTTCTACATTAGATCTACCCTGAGCTGAGCAGGATTTATTTTATTTAGACCACACATTGTGTGGTGTATTTATAAAGCAGAATACTCTAAAATAGAGTTCTGCTCAGGGAGGTCTCAGCTGAGCCATATTTTGAACACACTTTGGCGAGCTGGTGAACGTCCGTGAAATCTGGAAGCAGCAGAAGAAGCTGGTCAAAAGGATAAAAAATGGAGTAGGGAAGCTGGTGAAGAGTGGGCAGGAGCCTGGAAGTGCTGTTAAACCCTGAGCTCTCCTGCAAATTGTAGGACAGCATCTTCCCAGCATCCCCCTGGCACACCATGAGTCACTCCCGAGGCTCCACATTGAGTTATCGCCATTTAGAGTGGCATTTCCTTTCAGACTGCACAAAGCAAAGGAGCCATATTAGTAAATTTATTGAGTATTTCATTAGATCAATATGGAGTATGATTTAGGAGCCTCTGCCCAGGCTCTTTAAATCTATTTAATCAAACCAATTAATAAAAAAAATCTAGAAAGTTGAAACATATCCTGTAAGGTGCATCGTAAATATACTCCCTTACTTAGGCTTTTGATCTCAGGCAGGTAATTAACGGCTTTGGTTAAGTTCAAGTCATTCCCTCATGGCTGCTCGTGGTCATAAAGCCCTGGAGCTATGCATAGCTCACGGATTTATTATGGTTTTTTCCAGTTGCAAAAGCTTCTCTAGCTCTGTTTCCTTTTTCCCTCCCCTCCTTTAATTCCAGCAATGTAGACCTTGGTGGCTCCCCATCCCAGCTACAACTGCAGTGGTTGTCGTGCTTTGTGCAACAACAGGATGGAAAACAGGGCCCTTTTGTCTTCTTCTAGCTTTTGGGAGACCATAAATGCAACTGAAACCTGGGTATTCCAACAGTTTTGGTTAATCCTCCTCAGTGGGGCATCAGCTTCACTTCAGGAGAGATGAGACAAATCCAGCAGGACAAGGACCTTCTCCCTTCCATATCCAAAAGCAACAAGGTGGGAATATATCTCTCTGTGGAGTAAAGAGGATCTTCATTCTTCAGCTAGAAATCTCTCAGCTGTTTAGACAAGAATGGAGGAAGCTGGAGGGAGACAAAATTTGTGTCTGCCACAGCAGGGATGCATAATAAGCTGAAGAGAGAGGGAGATTGTGAACACATTTCTTCCCAGAGTCTTTAAAGTCAAGATAGCAGCTTTATCTTGCTTTACAATCAAGGAAATCCGGGCTCTGGGGGAGAGAGACAAGGGACAGATGAATGGGTTTCCTCTAAGCACATGTAATATATATCAGGGTCTGAAGAACATTGGTCATAACTCTTGGACAGTGCCCCAGAACAAAATAAATAAGGAGGAGTGCTGGGCTCACCTCAGGGGCTGCTTGGAGCAGGAGAGCTGAGCCTGGACACGCTGCAGACAGGGAGCTCCTCTCTACCTTCTGCTCACAGGAGGCATCTGGTTTTACCTGAATAGTTATGGGAGGTGGGGGAAAAAAACCCCTAAACAGCTGACCCACTTTTTTAACACAACTCCCTAGAAGAACAACATATATTTCCTG
>NW_008236924.1:3266154-3301646 GCF_000691975.1 Corvus brachyrhynchos | reverse complement strand
TGCTGAGTGTCAATTTAACTTTCCACAGTTATGTGAACATCACAGGAACTACATTGAGGTATTCCAGGTGATGAATAGGCCTATATAAAATGCCAAAAGTCCTCCTTCTACTGGGGATCAGGTTTGTTTGGTAAAATAGTTTAAGAGAAGTATGGAGCACTGTGGGAGAAGTTTACATTTTCTCAGTGTGCTTAATTCCAACAAGGACTGGTGTGACAGGAATAAAACTGCTGTGCAGCAGGGAGAGGGAGATGTCCACTGGTTACCCAGCTCTACCAGAAGCTTCAGGATGAGTCAGTCTGACCTTTGACTACATAAGTGGGAGTCCACAGATGGACCAAAGCCTTAACCTGAACCCTAAAAAAGGGCACAGATCATAGCTTGCTTTGGTTTACAGTGTGGGCTTTCCACTGCATGAGCATCCGTGTGGCAGTGAGAGGAGCAGAGAGGACCGTCCCTTCTTGAGAACATCTACAAGCAGAAAAACCCAATCACAAATCCTTTGAAGAGAGCAAAAGTCCTTCCATCAACTCACTGGGCTCACAGATGAATGATTCACTGGTGAGGGTTTTTTGGCCACAGCAAAGATGAAAGAAGATGCTGCTCTCAGAGCAGGTTAGGGCCCATGCTGATCACACCCTTCTATATCATATTCAAGAAGCCATGGGCCAGACAGAGTCCGTTTCCTCTAATATGTATTCAGCCCCCACGGAATCAGAGCAAAGGCATTATCAAATATGCCTTACTGCCAGAGGGTTTCTACACTTGCTGGGCACCAGAATGGGGCTCTTCCCTGCTAACCAACCCCTCTGCCTTCCCAGGGTCTGGGGTGGCCGTGGTCACTGGGCTTTGGATGAGCTCCCACCAGTGAGCTCCCATTTTCACTCAAACCATGTTCAGCTACTGGGGAGGGGGGGTGGAAAGTAAGAAAGTAAAGGGACTTCTGAAAGCAGGAAAACAAATCCATAGCTAGTAAATTATATATAGCTCTTATCCCACAATTAGTTTGTAATTCTGAAGGACTGCAGACAGTCAGACTCCTGTGTAATAATCCCCAAGATCAGATTCACATTGAATTGAAGGACTTTGAAGAAAGATAGGCAACAAAAATTAGGCCAGGATCTCTACCAGTTTACACTAGTAAAAGCTGAGTCCCTATAAGGGGTTTTAGCAAAAATGTGAGCCCTTTTCTTCAGTTAGTTTTTTATTTGCATAAGTTCTTTCCCCCTTTGGATGTTTTCTCTATCTTAAACCCAGATTCTTCTTCATTACCACTTCCGTTTTGGCCATAGTGGAGTTACTCCTAAGTTACACCATTGTAAGACACTGTTGGAAAACAGACAACACTGTGGGAGAAAAGATACATATTTCCAGTCTGGATAATTAGAAATAGACATTGAAAACAATGTGTGTTTTATATATCACATCATATATATATGCATATACAACATTGCAAAATAGGTGGTAGTTGAATTTATCCATTCATCATAAATATTGATTACTTGCTTAGTAAGTGATAAATCAAAATGCAGTAATCACTAAATCAAAGATTTATATGAGTAAAGAGCAGCAAAGCAATTAATCAGTTGCCTGTACAGCCAATGATTAATTAGGTTCCAGTCTGAAAGTATAGGGGCTGTTTTACAATTAAGACTATTACAGATAGGGTTTATATATTTTTTTCTTAAACATCCTGTTCTTGAAAAGGAGATAAGTTGACCCCAAACAAACAATGTTCTGAGAAGGATCAGATGATGCAGTTGTGTGTTTACATTCAGGGCTCTCAGTTCCTAGAAGCACAGGTCACAGCAGGCGGAAGCAGCAGCAGTTGCTAAAATCTCATAGTCAGACCCTTCACTCTGCCTGGGCTTGCTCTGCTCCACAGCTTGGAACAGACACCCACCCCAAAACAACAGGATTTGGGAGCTAAAGCCATCAGGAAGTCTCTCTTGGGGCACCACAGATCCTGGGGGCTATCTCTGACCAGTGTCTGCTAAAGACCCAACAGAGACACAGGGTCCTTCTGACACCCCAGATACAGCAGCTTTGCACAGGCAGGGGGAAAAGCTGGAAACATCACCAGGTGCCCCAGACCTTCCTGTTGCAGAGGAAAATGTGTCCTGCTGAGCCCCAGAGAGCACCAGCTGCAGCATCCCAGCAGCGGGCCCTGGTGACAGGGACGATGGCAGCACCCAGGGCAAGCCACAGCTCTGCACACAAAGCCACAGCGAGCAGACACCAACGGGTTATCATCACTCCTTGATCCAGATCATAGCAGAAATTGTGGTGTGTCCCCTGCCATGCTTTGACATGACCCATGCAGGATTCAGGTTTGATTCTCCAGCACTGCTCCAACCCTACTGGAAACACTGGAGCTGCCACGGGATCAGCTGTGCAGCTCAGCAGAGCTGGCACAAGACAAATATGTGTTCCCAAATTCTCCTAACAGCAAGAGCTTCTCCTTATGCCAGCCAGCTGTTTGGCAAGAGCTGTTTCCTGCTCTTATTCATTGTGATGCCTCAGCCAGGCCAGTTCTTGTGCCTGGGAGAGAGCAGCATTAGCACTATGTGATGACTATTTTATCCCCCTCCCTTCTCCCAGAGAGCTGAAGAACAGGCCTGGGAGCAGCTAAAAACCAAAGAGCAACAGGGCATGCTACCCTGTCTCAAGGTGTACCCTTAGTTCAGAAAGATGAAGTTCCAGTTCATGCAAAATTCTCTTTTTTCGGCTTTCACTACAATGTAAATCCAGCTGGGTGTTGGCAGTGACCATCACACATCTGCATCACAGCTGTGCCAAACTGTACCTGTGCCACTGCTCAGACACAGCTGAGCAAGAGCTGGACCTGAAAGGAAAGTTCTCGAGGAAGGAAAACCACCTTGTACCAGAGAAACCAGTTTTCTTCCTTGTCTCTTTTTCTTAATTTCCACCTATTATTTTTTAGGGTGCTGACTCCACCTCCCTTCTCTGGGAGAGGATGTGATAGGGATGTGGATACACAGATGTTTCTGAGAACTCTGTATTTTGGCTGAAAGGCTCTAGCTGGAACCTCCTTCACCCAGACACTACAAATTACTCTTTTTATATGATGTGCTTATTGAAAATGAAGAGATCATGAGTCTGCAATCTCACCTGTGCACCTTCCCAAGGCTCTCCACAAGTCCAGCTAAACCAGGTGAGAGCTCTGGGGCTGTGTGGGCAGTGACAAGTTCCCAGATAATTACTTTGCTCATCCAGAAATGGAGTTAAGGGTTACCCAGACAAATCCAGATTTAAAAAAAAAAAAAATCCAGTATTTTTTAAGAAAAAGTCCAATCATGTTGTTTGACATTTCCAAAATGAAATGTAACAGCTCTGTATTTCAGCTGGGAGGTTTTGAGACCAAATTTGCTCAAACTCAGGCTTTTTATATATAGATGTATACCCTTTTTAAAAGCAGAACAAAACAACATGTTTTGCATAATTCGAAGTGATAGTTTTAAGAAGAGTTGACAGTGGGGAGAGCTATTTCAGAAGAGAACTTGCTTTGTGTTCTTGTAAAATGGTGAGCAAGCTGAAAAATTAATTATGCACACATCTCTAAAGCACAAACTGCACGGTGCAGCCTGGGCCCAGGCAGGGGTACCTTAGAAGTCCCTCCTGGACAACAATTGATTTCTGATCCTGCTTCACCTCTGAATATAAAAACTGGACAAGGTGTGAGAGCATCATGTGGCTACTGGTGGGTGCTGTGCACAGAGGCAGGATCCCTCCTGCAGAGCAGTGCCTGCAAATGCTCTTTTTGACCTCGTTTTGCCTCAACGCCTGCATTACTTACTCTGAATTTGGCTGTGTCTACCTTGCTCTCAAGCCTGTTGTCTCAACTTATTTGTGTTAAGTGTAGGACACATGGACGAAATAACCAGAGCGATGCCAAATCTGTAACCCAACCTTGCGCGTTCTGAAAACTGCAGGGAAAAAAAAGAGCTCTTTTTTGGTGGGGAGAGAGGGAGAGGAAAGGGGGAACTGGGATAAGGAATCAGCTAATTAGCCTCATCTACATTTCAGCTGCATGGTTCACAGGTACTAAATCATTCCTGACATATTTGGGTTGCCATTTATTACCAAAATTATTCAATGTGAATTTTGCCATTTAGGACGTGTTAAGAAAAATACTTATGCCTTCAGAGTGACTCCAGCTCTGATCCCTTCTGACATAACAGCACCAGTGGGCCCCAGTTTAAGTGCAGGCATCCCTGCCCACAGTAGCAGCCTGGGCACACAGCTGGATGCACAGCTGGCTGGAGAGACCTGCAGGACTGGGTTCACATTGAGAGACCAGGCTGCTCAAAAGTGATTTTTCAGGCCAAAAACCCCACATCTCCACCATCCCCTGCAAAGCTACAAATTAATACCTCCTGCTCTGATAATCTCGGCTTTCAGTGGAGTGTTCCTGAGATATATTGGAGATTTTGCATGCATAAAGGCTTAAAACTTGGTCTTGAAACTGTATAATCACAGTGGAAACACAGCCCCATGCCAAAGGATACACACAAATGTGTGTACACACACACATGCTGCACATGACTGTTAAGAGGTCTTATATTTTTAGTTAACTCTTCGTTGGTGGGTTGTCCACATTGTGTTGAGCCACAGCTCTACCCCACTAAAAAAACCCAAACAAACCCATATACTGTGCCATTTCCAGGTCTGGCTCACATGAAACATCTCAAGTCTCCCTGCACTGGTGATGCTGCCATCCATAAGTGTGAAGGCTTGGAGTGGAGTTTCGGGGGTGATAATTCAGGTTAGTGGTCTTACCTGAAAGGATCGGAGGCTTTAACAGCTGAAATATTATTTATAATAATATATATATACACATTATATGTGTGCATAGTATACCTATATACTAACTCAAACCCACTCAGCAGATAAGTCCTCCTGAGAGGGGGGATTTAGAAAGATGAGAGCTTAAGTCACTTCCCTGCAGCCTGTTGTCCTCCTGAGCCTCTTGATCCAGCTCTGTTGAGATCCCCTCCCAGCTCTTCTTCACTTTTACTCTGCATTTTAAATCCCAGCCCTGTTAAAGCCTCCAATCCTTTCAGGTAAAACCACTAACCTGAATTATCACCCCCGAAACTCCACTCCAAGCCTTCACACTTATGGATGGCGGCATCACCAGTGCAGGGAGACTTGAGATGATTCATGTGAGCCAGACCTGGAAATGGCACAGCTGCCCCCTGTATTTGCAGCAAGCTGTGGCTCTGCTCAGATCACCACCAACCTGGCAGTGCTGCCTCTGACCGCCAGTGCAAACAGCTTTTCTCTGTCCTGCTGTACTCTCATTGTTCTTCTAAATGTGGATGAGATTCAGCACACTTGTATAACTCTGTGTTTACATCTGTAGGTCCCCATTTAATAACTTTAAGATGCAGTGGCTAATTTCAAAGAAAATTTGACCCAGAAACCAAGGTCTCTGAGATAGGAAGTTCACGCAGGTTTTATGAAAATAGATTCTTGATAAAGGAAACTGCTTTTATTAATGCCTGCTACAGAGAAAATGCTAATAAACTCCCCCTTTATTAGACATTAGAGAGTCAATGAAGGGAAGAAATGTTGGAATCCCAGCTCATTGGTCCTGTTGTTCATGGAAAAAATTGCCTAATCTGGATTTAGTTTGCTCTGGGCCACTGCAGCCAAAGATAACTCTAAAAAAAATAAGAGTTGCCTATATTCCCTTATAAATTAGTTAACAAAGCCCACCCTACATTTGAGGTGACATTCCCCACATTAGTGACAGGATGAAGATGAATTTTAATGATATATTTTTAGCTGGCCAGTTCCTCCTCTGCCACTGAAAATCAGCATGAGTCCACAGGCACAAATAATGCAAAGCTGATTTCCACAACTTTGCTCATTATTGTTGAGAATATATTCATTCTCATATTCATGTGTCTCTGAGTTCAAAGAGGAAAACAAAAATAGCCTTTTTCATTAAAAAAAAGTCAAAATGGGAGGGGTTAGTTGGCAAGATTTTTCCAGTGAATGGGTCTTGCTTTTGCAACTGGCTTCCAACTGAGTCCAAGGCAGTCTGAATTTGACTTTAAGACTATCTGCTGAGCTACTTTCCCAGGCATTTGAAACAGATGAGATGGAACAGCAGTTTTTTTCCCTTAGCCAGGGCCAGTTTCCTATCAGAGGTGCAAATTCAGATTTATCTACTACAAGGAGCTTAATAAAAAACACCCTTTCCCCCTCCCCCAGTCACTGGTTATCATAAACAAATCCCTCAGCAGAAGCTAAAAAGAAGATACTTTGAGGTTAAAAGCAGCCTTTAAAAGAAAATGATGTTGTACATCATCCCAAAATTTAATATGACTTTATGCACAATAGTAATGTGCCTGGTAATGCAAAGATTTTTCTAAAGTAGCTTAATAACAATCCAATATTCTCTTCCTTAAAAAATGAAAATGTATGTCAAAAAAGGATCTAATGTAGCTGCATCTTGTATCCATTGATGGAGAGAGCTGATTTACATAGATAGCATTTAACATACTATCATCATTATCCTATCAGTCTTCTGTCTAATCTCGAAGCCTTGAGACAGAGTTCTCAATGTTCTCTGAGGTAAAAAATACCAACCAAAATTATGGTAAAGGGGGAGAAAAAAATCAGTGAGGGACAGATGAATATCAAATCAGATGCGATAAAAATGGGACTTTTTTTTAGCCAGCATAGAATGAGCTTAAACTGCTGAAAAGTGGATAAAACAAATAATGTTTAAGACTGTAGCATACAGTACCACAATGATGAAGAATAAAAGAGAGAATTATGTTAATGGTCAGGCCTGCGTGTGCTTGTGGAGACTGCTCTTAGATTGCTTGTGATGGCTTGAAGGATGCAGATAGATGGTGTGGATCTCTGGAATCCAGGCGGTGTACAATATTCATTTCCTTTCCCTCCCACCCTCTTTTGCATGAATTTAATGCTTGTTGGAGGATGTAAACAACTGAAGGAGGTCTTCTGCTGTGAGCAGGATGGGGCCACATGAAAACCTACACAAGGTGAGACTGTCTGAAGTCAGTGAGGTTTTGTGCTTCTCTCTGTTTGGACCAAGTTTGCATTAAATTGCTCATCTTCAACACAGGTGTGTGGTCATGGCAGCGTCTCCTGCCCCTTGCTCTCTCTTACTTTTAGTCTTTCTTTCAACTCAGAAAACCCACCTGTCCCTTTCCCAGCCCTGGTGTGTCCCCTCCATGCTGCAAAGGGCTGCCCCAAGCCCCCCAGAGTGCCCTGTCCAGAGACACATCCAGGTCTGCAGGTCCATTCGCACTTCCCAGCAATGCCACAGGGCTGACGTTTTCAGACAGGAAGAGAAATAACAGCACTACTGTTTGTCCAAAACCCTTTTCTTTTGAAAACAGGGCAGCTAAGCAGGTGGCAACTCAGAAAGGCATATGAGGAAACCGGGGCAGGGCTCAGGTCAGCAGGTTAGGGCATCAAAAACGGCAGAAGAGAGCTGGCAGCCAAGGAAACTGCGCGGGCTCCCATGTGAGGTGACATTATGGCCTTGCGGCTGCCTTTGCTGCACTCTGCACCTTTAAACTCTTATCGAGGGGGCTTAACTGCAGCCACATGAGCCAGGCCTGATGCAGGGCCGTATCCAGGAGCCACCCAGACAGCAGGATGAGGTACATGCCTGTGACTGACCCCACAGCAGAAGAGGACTCAGATTTTCCTTGGCGTCTTACAGGGGCCAATATGGCCCAGCCACTGAGCCACGCCACCTCTCCCATCAGTCCTTTGGCTCCTGCCCACTTGTCTGACTGTTTGACGGATTGGTTCCCTCAGTCAAAGCTAAACAACTTTCATGATGTAAGGATGTGGTCGCCCTCTTTGTCTGAGAAGGCATGGCAGGAATTCCCACAGCGGAAGAGCTCCAGGCACTGATCCAAATCTGCCTCGAGTGAGCTGAGTTAGGCGGCTTCCAACGTCATTTGGATCAGGCCCTTCAGGGAGAAAAAAAGCAACACCTCTAGCAGAAAACAAGGATTTACCTTTGCATCCCATTCACCTCTCCCAGGACCCCAAAGTGTCCTTGCTCATAGGCGAGCGACACACAAATTCCCAAGTGATCCCCAGAGCGAGCGCAGGAAACCGGAGGGCACCGAAGGAAAGGGAGCATCCCTCTGGTACTGTCTGTGCCACACATGTCCCCATGTCATGCGGCTGCTCAGCCCTCATTCAATGCTGCATCTGCCCCGGCATAGAAGCCAGTATGACGCAATATAAAGCCTGGTCTAGTCACTGCAGCTCATTATGAGGGAGAATAGAGCAAATTTTCCCCTTACATGGACATGGAGAGCCAAAGCCGTGCTGCTACTGGCAGAGTTCCCCTGTGGTTGCCACTATAGGATACCCAGCAGGGATTTAATCCTGTTGTAAGCAGCATTATCTTGAGCTCAGATATTTGTTCTGGGCTTCACAGGGTTAGCAGTAGGGATCAGTCCTGCCCCCAAAACCTAGTGGCTTTCAACGTGGAACGTGATCATTTTATTAAAGGGATTATGCACCATTGTTTGTTTGCAACCACAAAGCACCGGACCCAGTGACTCAGGAGGTGCCTTCCAGTCTTTCGCTGCTGTGTTGCTAATTGAAAGAAAAGCTGTTGGTTCCCTGTCCTCAACATTTATCATACACAAATTCCTTGGAGATCTTGCAGGTTTCCCTGGGAGCCCAAGGATCACAGGACACAAAAACTCTTTTAGAATTTCTAACCCATGTTTACCTGTCTCAACTTCCTATTTTTTTCAGAAGTGGAGAAAACAACTGGGATCGTGAAAGAGTGAGTTGCAGCATTATTTTTCATAAATACATCTTGCTTTGACTCCTTGATATTGTCCTTTTCAAGCGCATGAAGCCTGATCACCAGAGCTCAGAGCAGCAGACAGGAGGCAAAATGGCAGAGATCCAGACTAGGAAGAGCCACTCTCTTCGCACTTAATCCAGACCAGCTTAAGAAATACCTCCTAGAAAACATGTTCTCTGAAGTGAATTGCCTGGAGCCGATGAGACAAAGGAAAAATGAGATGCAGAAAATTTAGCAAACCTTTTCCAAACAACGATGGGGTTAAATGGGCTTAATGGAAAGGAAAGTTTTCTTGAGGAGGAATAGAAATATATGAGTGTCACCTCCTTTTGGATGAGAAGGCACTGCTCTGGTACAGCCTGAGCTGTTTACCTTCACTGTGGTCTGAGGCACTGGCAGATAAAAAGCTGGTGGGTACCATGTCCACTCATGCCAGGTGGGCTCGTGTGGTTTAGAAGCAAGACTGAGGTTGCAGCACAAAACTTTCAGCCCAGGGAAGCAATGATCACATCATCTCACCCCCCAAACAGGGGAGAGAGAAATGGAAGGATTTTCCTTTAAAGGAGTTCATCTGGAAGAGATAGAAAATAAATCTTCTTCTTAAATACAATAACTGAGAATGCCCTGATCCTGGAGACAGACATCTAAGCAGATGCAAAAGACTCGTTGAAGACAAGCATTAGTGTTTGTAAGATAAAGCCTTTATTGATACTTAAAGTTCCATCAGTTTAACTAAATGTATTTTTAAAACTCATTTAGTGAAAACATGCAAAACCCTTGGGCAGACACTCTAAAATTGTTTTAATGGTTTTAAATTGAATTGGCTTCATGATTCCTTACTAAATTAGGCTGTGCTAACTTTAAATTGTTCTGCAAGTAGCCACACAGCACTGTGCACAAGAAAAACTGAGCCAAGTTCTCAATGCAATTTCAGTCAAACCACCTTAGATATAAGTGTGGAAAGAGCTTTAAACATAGAAAGATCATTAAATGTCAGATGGAGACGTGGCATCTGACTAAACATACTGAACACACTGAACCTTGTCTGCTGAGACACAGCATTAAACTTCTAAAAACTGATTTATTTGCTTTCTTAATTACTCTGTACAATTTTTAAGTACTCAGTTGACTACTGGTAAATGGTTTTCTAGAGTAAATCTCTGCAGCTCTCATGCTCATTGGAGTCTACTGGGTTTGACACTCCAGGAGACTTCACAAGAACTTTTTAACTTTTTTTTTGGTTTTTTTTGTTCCTCCATGACTTTCTGAGACGGAAAGCAAAGAGGTGACAATAAAATGGCAGCACCCAGAGACAGCAATGACAGCTCCACAGACTGTGATACTGAAAGAGTGACAAGTATTTCTAAAGGCTGCTTTGACAACTTATACTGGAGTTTTCCTTTAAGTTACAATCATTCTTCTGAAGCAGTGAAATTGGTGCCTGAAGGATCTGAAAATGAAGAAATAAACTTGTGTAAAGTTGGCAGTGTCTTACAGTGCTCATGGAGCATCAGTTATATTTATAATGCCCTGTCCTACACCTGCCAAAGTTGCCTCAGGACCCTTTTGCTGTGCCGTGGTACAGCAGATTATTAATAAAGCTCCTGCTCAGCTCCTGACAACTCCAAGGCAGCAAACAGGGAGGAATTGTGGGATGATGGCCTGGGCTGCCTCACTGGTACCTGTCCTGCTTCTTGGTGTCACCCCCAGGCCTTCTTAGGAGCTTCCCGAGATCTGACAATGGGACTGTTGTTACCTTCCCTGCTCCAGGCACTCCTGGTTACCAAGAGGGATTACTGGATTAGTGTCATTGTCATGAGCAGCTTGAGGTTTGCTCCCTGCTCTCTGTGCAGTGATGAGGCTCTGTGGCCGTTCTGCTGGACAATCCCTTCCCCAGAGCCCAGCAAGGAAGGGAAGGGATATATGAGTCCATGCTGGGATGGCACTGGCCACCAGTGCTGTGTGTGAGCTGTAACTTTAGCAGCTGAGGTGGTTAAACCAGAGAAATCCAGATCCACATCCCTGTCCCCATAATGCTCTGAGCAGAAAACAGTTACCTGCTGCACTCTCCAGTCAGGATTTAGCCTGAAGGTTCAACCTAACCCTTGAAATTTGCTTTCACCTGCCTAGTGAAATGATTGCTTACCTAAATAATTCAGTTGTTGTCAGCTTTATCAGCTGGACATCAGGTTATTATTGTTTAGAGGGCAGCAAATCATTCCATGGGGAAGTGGGAATCATCTGTGAACTGCAAAAGCTGGCAACCAGACAAACACCAAGATGTCAGGGAACTTCTGGGCCTGATGCACTTGGCTTACACAGTTTGGTCCCTTCCACCAAAAGGCCAACATCCTTAATTTTGTCTTTTCCCTGGAATGGGGAAATTCCTTCTTTTCCAGGCCAATCAACAGAAGCTCACTGAGATTTATGGCTTGGATGAGTGAAATTTTCAGCCTTGAATCTACAGACTGATGCTTTAAATACATTATAGAGATTATCAGCAATGTATCAAGGTGTCTTTGCAGGATGGTATAAACTTCTACTGCACTACTTATTGCCATAAACCATACTCCCAGGTTTTTATTTATATGCGCATTAGCTCAATATGATTGGATCTGTAGCCAGCCCTGTGGACTGGAGTAATTTATATATATCAATAAAGGTCTCCAGCCAGCCACTGGGTGCTCTAAGGGGAACAGTAGTTCCATTTAAAACATTAGGAACTGGAGAAATTGAAAATAACTCTCTATTTAGAGACCAAGAAGTAAGACAGCAGGCAACAGAGGTCCCAGCACAGCAAGGCTATACTAAAGAGATTGTTAAAATGTCATTTCACTTACATATAAGCCCCAGAAAAAAAAATTAACCCTTTCCCTCCCATACTTGCTGCAAATAACACTTGAGAAGAAAACATATTCTTCAAACTTAAAGTGTTTTAAATAATCTCGGGGGATATGACCATAAAACTTTGAGCGACACATTCAAAGAATTCAGGGGAGTTTACTTGCAAAATTAGTTTTAAAAAAAGACAGAAAATCTCATTACCTTTGCATTTGTTAATGTTAGAGCTGAAATGTAAAAGCAGCAAAAAATCCCTCAGTGGCTGGATTTTACAAGGCACAAAAAGCCTACAGGAAGAAGTGTCATCTTGTCTACCTAAAGCAACCCAGCCCAATACTATTAAATTTTAACGTTAAAAAGTGTGTTTTTTCTCCTTTAACCAGCAAGGAAGGCACTGCACAAGCATCTAGCATAGATCTGCTGAGGTTTACCTGCCTCCACTGTTCCCAAGTTTCCCATGGCTCATGGATACACTTGGCTGGCAGTCTGGGCTTTAACAGTGTTTATATAGTAAAAATTTCATCTTACAGTGAACTTTAATGACCTGTAACTCAAACCCAGCTTGATCGACTTCCTATAATTTTTTCAAAAATTCCCTTTAACTTTCTGCAAAAGATAACCAGCAGGTCAGAAGTAGGATAGGGCAAAACTGTTTAAGCCAGAAAAAAAGCCATATAAAGCTACACGAGAAAAACAGGCTGCAGGGGCTTATTGCAGTGTGAGCTCTGGAGCCACACTCTTCACGTCAGGACAAAAAAGCATGTGGGATTGCAAGAGAGAAGCATTGGCTAAAAGAGGGCCTTGCCCTGTCTTGCTGCTCTGTATTTTCTTCACTTTGAACTAGAAAAGCAGTAGGAAAATGCAAGTTCCTTCTCTCCATCCAGCCCCTCTTCTCTGTCTCCTTTGCCGGGGTACAGTGCCAATGCTTCATTTTGCTTTCTCAGAAGTGACATTTTTTGTGAGGGTCTGAAACAGCAGCATGTAGGACCTGCCTCCTGCAAAGGGAGCCCGTTAGGTTTTCTTTCTCTGTTCTTTGCTTCACCTGGGGAAAAAAAATAAGAACCAGAAACATGGAACCCACCAAGCCGCCAGTGTGGTGCTAAGCTGGGGAGCAGTCATTTCTAAGCGTGGCTGATGTGACCACATCCCAGAGCTAGCCTTCCCCTCTCCCATCACGCCCCCACACCCCAAGTGGGGAAAAAAACTTGCTTAATGCATAACAATGCCATTGTGTGCGGGAGAATTCCTGCCTGGGAGGAAACGTCCCCTCCAGAGCCCCGCGTGCGGCTCCCAGCGCTTTGATCGCTCCTGCTGTCCTTGTGCCCCAGCCAAACTAAATCCATTTCTATTCAAAACTCAGATACTGCCCCGCTGTTCCAGGTTTTGTTTTGGTTTTTAAAGGTTTGTTTCTTACATTGGGTATTTATTTGCAGTGGGTTAATTTATGGTTCATGAGGCTTCGCTTTTCCAAGGGTATTGCTTTCTGCTCTGGGGAGAGAGTGTGGGCTGGGGGGCAGAGCCATTGGGTAGAGACTATGGAGACCCTGAAGTGTGGTTTGGAGCAGGCCATGCCCTGTAGCCTCTCTTCCCATCCCTTCAGTGAAACCACCCACCCTCCTGGATCAATGCGTGGTTTCAGTTCTCCCGCTGAAGGAGCGGTTGCTAATTAATATCGTGAGAATGTTGTATTTAATCCCTCCAATGAGTGGGCCTGAGTTAATATCTGTGTCTTATGTTAGACCTTGTGCCCTGGAGAAAAGTCATCCTAGGATACGTAAGTGGGAGTAAAGAATGATGGGATGTAGAGGAAGGATATATGAGAGGAAAAGATGTCAGTGTGACAGGGCAAAGGTGAAGGAAAACTGCGCGGAGATGTATCACAGCAGTGGTAGCTGATGAATGTGCAAAGTTTGCACCATCTACTGAGAGTATCCAGCTCTTTTAGATAAAGGAAACTGGGCTGATGCTTGTGGGGGAGGGGTTACTGCGCTGGCCCCAGTGGCCACAGCCTTTCCTGGGCTGGACGTAAGAACAGGACTGTCCCTGTTCGGCCACAAGTGTGCCCAGATCCTGGCCAAACCAGCAGGTCATGGGCAAGATCCAAACTGGAGTTCCTGAAAAGATTTCTGTGCATCCTGCATGGTATCCTAGTTGTTGATAATTATGGGTTTTTTCCCTGAATAAGTGCATTAGTGCCTCATATTCTCGCTTGGTTGGAACCGCAGGCACACGGCGCTGCAATGGCTGTGTTATTCCAACATTATTAAATGTGCACTCTTCTTTTATTAGGCTTTTTAATAACATTTAAGTTGCACTCCTGGGAATTTTCGCAGAAAGGGAACATTGGCCAGCCTAATTTGTACATGAAAATACCCCATAGGCCAAGGAAACAAGATTCAGATGAATTTCACATACAGTATAACTATGAATACAAGTACTGGAGGAGCTTTGGGGTGTAAAACCATTCAGTTAGGAACACTTGAATCCCGTGTGTTGTGCTCTTGAGGCTGTATCTTCTTTGTGCACATTATTGCTCATACTTCACATGTATTTTTACCTCTTTAGTAAATGCACCCAGGCTTTCTCATTCCATATCTAAAAGCATCCTCGTTACACCCCACAATGGGACAGTGGAGAACGCACTGCCCTTACAGGAGACCCTGCTCTGCATGTCAACCCTAAACCACTTAATTCCCAGGCTACCAGAAACACAAAGCCCTAAGGGACATCCTGGGTGAGTTGTCCAAGTGCACTCCCAGCCAGGAAATCCGTGGGTGTAGAGTGATGCTGGAAGAGGAGGCAGATGCTGGTGTCAGGCACCGTGGGGACAGACTCTCCTCTTGGGGAGCTCAGCAGCTCAGGCATGAATGGGATCAAAGCCCTGGAGAGGAGCAGGCTGCCAATGCCAACTAATGTCTCTGAAGACAATTCTCTCTGCTTTGCTCTGGCTGACACTGCTGTTAAGGAGCTTTTATCTATAATCAGCTGTTTGTCATCTTCCTTGCTACTTCATTATCCCTTTTGAAAAAGCATTTTGCAATAATTTCAGAATAGTAAACAAACAAAGTTGTTTTAAAAGGGAGAAAACTGCGCAGAACCCTTTTCCTTTCCCTGGGAAAATCATAACTTCAACTTAAATGTTTTAGTTCCTCTCTTTCTTGGAAAGCTAGCACATGGAGATCCTGACAGAGTGGGCTGCAGGAATTCACAGGAACAGCACTGCATTTTCTTGCTTACAGCTGCTTTCACTGCAGCAGGGTTACTGTTTTCCTATAATACTGCACAGTTTGAAAAATTGAGCTGTTAAAAGTGTTAGAATGGAAAAAGCACAGCATTCAATTCAGAACTAAAGTGTCTGGAGAGATGTTCCTCTGACAAGACAGGGATTCCAAGGAATGGAGTTTGGCTTTTGGTTTTGCTAGATGTTCCCTGACTTAGCTTAGGTGAATCATTGAAATGTCTGTGTTAATTATTCTCCCCTTCTGGTTTGTTTCTTTAGAACCAGATAAATAACCTCTTGTCCCCTTCAGTATTCAGCTATTTTCAAAACAAATGCCTGTGTTTTTAAAAGAAATATTATTCAGACAACTGCTTATTGATGGGAAAATTAGAAGCTCTTTGATGTTTGTGGAGCACTTTTCTCTACATCCAGTCACTCATACACAGGAACTCAGATCTGGCTGCAGAGTTTGCAGAACTCCCAAAATGCACATTGTCAATGGCAAGACCACAAAGAAAAAATGGAAGAGATTGGGGCACAGGGGTTGAGGGGAACAGTCCATTTCCAGGGCTGCAGCACCGTGTGGGAACCCTGACTCAGCAGTGGGAAACGAGTTGCATGGTCACGTTTCTCTAAAGCTTGCAGGTTATACTGTGGTTTCTTCCACATAAAGTTCATGGGAACATTTTGTTCAGTTTCATCACACAAGTTCTGTTTTTTCACTTCTCATGTTTCATTTTGGGCATGAAATGACGAACAGACCCAGAACCTCAAAGAGAAACTCATTGGAAACCACAATATTTCTTTGGTCTTTGTTTTAAATCCAAGAAAATCCACAAAACGCTCACACTTTCTATGAAAAACCGTCAGCTGGTTTAAGGAAAGATCCTAATCAAACCTTCCCCTGATTTTAGCAAGGAATTCCTGATTTATGCCAGAGTAAGAAAAGACAATTCAGGGGAACAGTGCCCAGGAACTACACAGTGAATTTGGACCAAGTTTCCTGTTGATAAAAAAAAAAAGGTTTGAAAGTAAATGAGTTAGAACAAGATAGTCCCAAAATGGGCTCACTTTCATATTGCACAATGGGCATTTTGCACAATTTCAGTCAGAGTCCATTTTCCTTTGAGCAATTTATCTGCACCTCCACAAACCATCCTGGGTGCAGGAATATCCACGGGGAAATGCAGGTCCAGACTCAGTGGAGATGTGCACAAGGGACACAAATACTGGGCTTGGCCTGTGGATGTTCTTTCTGTATTTTGCTTTTGTGCTGGCACTGGAAACACACGTACCACAGATCCAAAATGGTATTTGCTGTAGTCTGTGGTCCTCCAGCACATCTCTGGGATGCAGGGGGAGAGACAAGCCAGTGGTTCTCCTGGGGAGCAGTGGTGGAGCTGGTTTTATCAGCACTTGGGAAGTGGTTGCAGTGTCTGACAATGGTGCTGATACATGAAACACGTGTGAGGACAGTGCAGTGCACATGTGGCCTGGTTTGCACATTGCCTTGTCATTTTCTCTTTCCTGGAAGACAAATGCAAGGAGGGTGATAGACTTTTCAGAGGCTGGGAAATTATTTTAGTGTTTTGCAATTCTGTTTTATCTCATGGCAAGACTGGCACAGCGTCGAGTGTGTTTGTACCAAACGTAGCACACTCCTAAATAACCCTGATGTCAGACAGTGACACTTGCAGCATTAGTCCCAATCTTTCTATATATAGTGACTTATTGAAAAGGTCTTACTTCAAAACTGCTGCTGCTGCAAAATAGCTGCTGCTGAGTAATATGACCCACGATATTTTATATTTACTAGAGGAGATCTCTCTCATCCCTGCTCCATTTGATACTGCAACAAGAGATATGTGTAAAGAGTTAGTCACTGTGACTCACATAACCTCAGTCCCTATAAAGGAGCTGTGTTTCATGCTTTCTGTCTTCTTTTATTTTCACAGAAAGAAAAAAAAACAGTTCTAAGTGAATCAAGAGTAAAAGGAGGAGATGGTAGTAATCAGTTCCACCTAATGATTGATCAGTTTGTGAGGAATGCTGATCAACTCCAGATGTTGCATTCCAGCCTCAAAATGTGATCATCAATTCAGAATTCCCATCTGGTTTGTCTGACACCAATGACAGAAGAAGTCTTCCAAGAAACTCTAAAAAAATGTGTGGGTTTTGAGAGAATCTCTCTCAGCTCAGACCAGTCTGTTTGCCAGTAGGATGTGGTAGCTCCCTTTTGTGAGTCTCCTTTGGGTGTTCCCAAGTGACTGGTCTGTGGATGGTATCCGACAGAAGCCCACCCACTTTTGGAGATACCCTTTTGGATCACCCCAATTTTCAAGGCCAGGGATTTCTGGATGCTGCTCTCTCCAGTTGTGCTGGCGGGGAACTGTGGGTGACACTAATGTTAATATTTTAACTCCCCTGCAAAATCAGAAGCTAATTCAATTCAGCCACACTGCCCATTTGCCAGATGTCACAGGAAGCAAAGACTGCCAGGGTCTCATCAGTGTTTTGCATTTGGAAACTTTTTTTTTTTTTAATTTCCTTAATTCCCAGAGCTCTGCCTCCCTTACTTACTCACCTACCCTATCCATTCTATAAAGCAACCATGCCTCTGGACAGCAAGGTGCCAAATTCAGTTCTCAGTTAGGGATTCACCGTCCCACTGGTTTTAACAGAACTGATGAATGTGTTCTCAATGGACCAGTCCAGCTCTGTCCCAAGTGTCTGTACAAAAGTGGTGGTTCCTGTGCTGCGGAGAGCTCCTCAGGGAAGGCACTTGCCAGCAGATTTGTTGTATTCCTGAACCACAAGTGGTCAACACTGAAGTGTAATTTGCCTGCAAGAGACAGGAGGAAAGACACAGGGACAGAGGTGGAAGGCAGTCAGTGGAAGCCTTGAGCACCTGCAGTGGTTATGTCCTCGCGGGGTCCATCCGCACCCCTTAGGAAGCAGATCTTTAATTACAGTTTGTAATCATCGAATCACAGCTTGTCCAACCACAGCACAGGGCAGCCACCATCAGACACCCCAAGGTCCAGGCTCAGTCATCCCATCCCAGACAGCAGCACCCACATGGAATCACTCTCACATCAGGAAAGGAGAAATGGGAGGAGGCAAAGAAAAACATGAAACCTGCAGGAGGCTGAGCTGCTGTCCTTGCAGGAAGAGGACTCCTTGCAGTGCAAATCCAGCCCTGTATTGGAGAGTGGGGCCAGGAGGGTCCAAAGCATCCCCCAGGAGCATCCTTTGGGCCGGGCATGGCAGCAGCACTCACAGCCACCCTACACTCACGGCACAAAGAATTCCACAGTAATGGCCTTGTTCTGAGCAGCCCCGCTACTGCACACCGCAGGGAATTATCCAGGGGAACTCGAACTGCCCACTGGAAAAACAGAAACCAGGCTTGGAAACCAGTTGCATCTTGAATGATAATGGTGTGGACAGCTTTAAAAGCTCTCAGGGACTTTTTAAAGCACAGCTACCCTGCCTGAGAGAACGTTTCATGGGGCAGGACTGCAGCCGTGCTGGCAGAAAAGCCTGAGCTCTACTGGGAAACAAGGAGCTGCTGCCATGTTGGGTATTTCCTCTGCATTTCCAGGTTTCCAGGCATGCTTTCGAGGTGAGGGAAGTCCAAAACACACAGTGCTCCTCACAGAATTAGGGTCTTTGGTAGGGACTCCTCTTGCTTGTTAAGAAGACCTTGCCAGTGTTTAAGGGCATCCACACAACAGCAGCGCCTGGGAGACTCCAGCACTCACCCGTGTTGGATGGGTGGTTAAGGTGCCCCCACACACTTAAACACTTTTCCCTGCTAAATTCCCTGCAGTACATTAATTTTTACTGATTGCTAATGGCTGCCTGGCTGTCTCTAAGGCAACTGGTCCAGTTATTATTAATTTCCAGGATAGAAGAACAATAGACATTCATTTATCAGAGAGGTACAAAACAATGGCCATTATTTGTTGTTGTTGCAAACTGGTTTTTAACTGTAAAAGTCCCACACTGATTGTGTTTTTGGTCATTTCTTACCATAAAAAAGTCCTAATGGAGGAAAACTTGGGGCAAGAATAAGTGAAATTGAAGCAGTGCTCAGGAGAAATTTCAGTCTCCTTCAGCGAATGAATGTGAAGTGAATGCAATTTTTCAGCTGTCACTGACCTATTTTAGACCCTCTCTTTGCAAAAAAAAAAAAAATTCCCTGGGAAACTTCATTTGCCTTAACACGATTTTTCTGGAAGGATCAGTGAAAAAAAAAAATCAGAAGAGGAAGTTTAAATATAGGGTTCATGAGCTGCTTTTTACTTGATGCAGGAACAGGGGCAAGCAGAATAAATGGGTTTATGTCAGTGCTGTGGCCATCTCTATTCAGCCCACAGGTCAGTGGGGAGAAAAAGCGACCCAAGCAAAGTTAGCATGGACTTAAATCTTTTCTGACATGAATGATAGGGAATCCCAAAATACATAAACCTAGCTGGCTTTAAATACATTTCCTTGTATATGCCATAATGGAATTCTGCTGGGGTTTGTAAGCCCTTGATTTGATGTATTTCTGGGGACAAAGTCTCTGCTGGCATAACTGCTTTGTGGCACTGGATTTACTCACAAAGACAATTCAGCCTGGTGTGTTAAAGTCCTGGTTAGGAGAACATAATCACATGATAGATTAAATTACCCCATAATACCATTTCTTCCCTCAGAGTGGAGATCTAAAGGAACACTTTCCAGTGGAAGTAGATGTATTGGACAATTTTTTGGTGGCACAAAATTCACTGGTAGAGTAGGTTTATTTAAGACTGTTTAACTATACATCATTTGCATGTTTGTTTAAGTAACTATTTATTGTCATGTCAGCTGAGAGACACAGATGAGTATAGAGTGTGCAATATCATACAGAGCAGAAATATTTTAGCACAGCCACTCTGTCAGGCTTTAGCATTTACCAGCCTCTGAGTAGATGCTCAGTTTCCTATTCACACATAATTTTGTCAATTTGCAGAGGTTTCATTGTCTCAGGGTGGGTACAGGAAACACTGGGTGAGTAGGTGTAAAAATGTGGTAGTGGCACAGTGGGGTTTTTTATTTTCAGATGTTTCTGAGGTGAGGGGTGTTTATTTCCTTTCTTTTTTTTTCTTTTTTTTTTGAAATGTGACATTATAGAGAGAAAACAGTAGTTTACAGCAAATGGGAATGGCTACTTGCACCTGCTGATGCACACTCGAAATAACATTTCTGCCTGAAATACCTGTACTCTTACATTTTTATTATGTTTCAAGATCAAGGTAAAAATTGAGAAAACTTGGCAAATTGCTTTATAGACTTCATTTTTTAACAAGAGTTAGTCACGTTTCTTAAAATCTGAAAATTCCAATCTTTCATTTATGAGAAAATTTTTACTTCTATGCCTTTTTCCTTTTATTTCAGACTACCAATTTCTCTCTGTGCTTCCTGTGCTCTGTACTTCTGTGTATTTATTGTAAAATGGAGTTTCTTTGTAAAATGCTTTGAAGAGGAAGAATTAAATACGTTATATGGGAAACTACTATCATTAACATTGATTTACTAGACCATTTTGAGAATACTGTGGTTGAATTTACATATTTAACTGCAATCTCAGCCTTATTCACAAAGTTCTTCAATGTGCATAACTTTGAACTGAGAGTTAATGACTTGAGTAAGTTCTGTATCAAGAAGACACCCAGGTGAGAGTTACAGATATAAAAGAGTTTTAAATTATGGGGTATTTTGGGCTTCCTTTGAACAAGGTTATAACAGCACAGTGAATAAATTAGCAATTTCTATTTGAAATCAATCGAACCATTTGCATGACACCAGTGCAAGGTTCAGTCAAGACATTTCTGTATCTGAGAGCGTGTTTTATTATCAGTGAAATAATCAGGGGATTCCACGAGATAAAATGTGCTAATAGATAAAAAGTGCTACCCCCTCAGCACACCTGCTACGAGTCAGGTGGTGGTGGCTGAACCCGACAGTACGGAGCTCCAACCTGGAGCAAGTTTCCTCCCGAGTTCATCCACGAGCATACACACACCAAAATCACTGCAGCCTATTGCAAATTGTCTGATTGTATCACTCAGGTTTTGCACCGTGTCAGCTGAGTGAGGAGTCAGCCTTGCAGGAAAGAGAAATGACGCCATGGGAATTATTAAACTAACAAAACACAGATTTGCCACAAATTATCCATGAGCTATTCATGAAGGTAAACCCCCTCAGCACGTAATTTCATAGAATGATAGAGTGTCCTGAGTTGGAAGGGACACACAGAACATCCAGCAGGACTCCTTAGGTCATTGTTATAATATCCATATCCCCCAATGTGTTACTTTCTGCTATGCTGGTGTTCATGTATTTAATATCTGGGTGCTGGGACGATGAAAATACTCATCCCTACTAATATATCATGCCAAGAGTCTGGAAGTTTTGATTAATTTAAGAATGTCCAACCAGCCAACATTGGCAGTTCTGGGGGTCTAGGCTGTTTTTCAGACTTTCTGACAAGTGAGCTCTTCCCACGAATTGCCTCTTCCAGTGGTGGAGGCATCCTCTTACCTCCCACCAAACTCATCACCTTCTGAAGAAGCAGCCCCCTGCAACTTCCAAAGCTCTCTAGAGAGCAAATCTCTCAGCTGTGCTTAAAAATAAACTTTTCAGTCTGCAATCCCATGGGAAATACGCCATTAGGAAAGGCAGGGAGTGAAAGGAATTAAATCATTGACACTATTAGCTCAAGCGGCTACTGCAGCTGGGCCAGTAAATGCCAAGCCAGCCAAAGCTCAGTCATTTTCCCTCACACACCTAGTGTGTAGTGGAACGAGAGAGTCTGCAGATTTATTAGCTTGTATATAACACTAAATTGATGAAAACATCCTCTAGGCAACTTCATCTACTTTCCACTTGCCATGTTCCCATGACAGTGACAACTTGTTGTGTTACAGCTGACCTGTCAGCCTCTGCTACTCCCTGTTCATCGGGGGCTGTCACTGGATGTGTATGAAGCGGGAGGTGAGCAGAATACAACAGGCAGTTATACACACATCCCTCCCATCCAGCCTGCTTAAAAACTAGCAAAGCTGACACTGGAGAGGTTATTGCTGGACCCTCACACAGATTCATCCAATATGTAAGTCTGTTCTTACAATGAACGGTATTGCTGCAAACATTTTCACATAACCATAAATAATCAAATTTCTCAAGCCAACAGTCCGAAAATAGCAGCTCTGGGCGTTTTCTGCTTTTGCAAATAAGTGGTGAAAGGGGCATTCATTAGATCCTCTTTTCCAGCTAAAAAGGTGACCAGCACAAATCAGGCATCAGGCAAGGAGTGCTCCATTGTTACTGCAGATGTGTCAATCCCTGGAAACAAAAGAATCCGCACCCGTCTAGGAACAAGCTCCCGGTTAGTTAGCAATTCAGAATGACTTCCAAAAGCAATCCCTTAGTCTCCAATGATATCTGTCTGACAACTACTTAATCTCGGCAAGAGCTGTGTTAAACCGGCCTGTCATCATTGCTACCTCTCAGGTGTAGCTTGAAAAGGGAGAGAGAAAGAGAGAGATCTGTGAGTTTCAATCACTTAGAAGAAATTATAACTTTTTTGAAGCCTGTATGCAGATAGCATTTCCCATATTGAATGGAAGATGACAGTTCCCATATAGACAGAATGGTACAATGCAAAATGCCAGCTTCCAGGTGATTCTATCCCATCTCCGAGGCTGTCGGGAGCTATCAAATTAATGTTGAAATAATTGTCACTTGTGAATACCTGCCAGTGTAACCAAGTCGGGTATTAAAAAAAAAATCCCAATTGATCAGCCTCACAAAGTGTTCTGAATACTTAAGGAAAAAGTTTCACTGAGGTGTGACGCTGTTCCATATTCATTTTAGCAGAAGGATTTTTTTTTAAGAACAGAAGCAACAATGAAAGTATTTGCTTCTTCACTGAAGCAGTGTTAATACCATCACTGATTCTTGGATTGTTTAACATTTTATGATAAAAGAAGCAAATAAAAATTAGCTAATGCTTGAACCTCTTGCTACTAGTCATTTGCAATAAATCTTGATGCCCTTCTCTCTCTCTGTCTCATTGCCATAAAAATTTCCACTTTGTTGAAGTTCCCTTTTATCTCTGTGCAGCCTTACAGGGGTTTTATTGGGGTTAACAGTTTTTCTAGGTCCTATTGCTGCAAACTCTTAAGTGTTCTTGGTGTCAAACTTAATGAACAGCAGGGATAGATCCACTGTGTGACTCCAGTCCCATCCTTAGCGTTTCATAATAAATGACAGCATGGGAAAACTATATTCTCTCTTCGTGGAACACATGCAGCAACAGCAACAGCACTGCACATTTTCTCTATATTGACTTGCCAAGGTACCTACAGGAAAGAAGAAAGGAAAACAGTGACTGTGCAGCCTGAGAGCACTCCCAGCTCGCACTGAAACCACATTCACTGCTTGGCAGGTTTGAAATTTTGACATTCCTTCTAAACCTCTTGAAGGTACCAGGTTTCAATATTCACCAAGCACACCTGAATACCCAGTACAGGGCAAATCACTGTATCCTCCTCTTTCAGAGACATCTCTCACCCCTTTGCTCTTTGCCTTCATCATTTTGCAGAGAGCTAAAGGCAGTGTTCAGCAGAGAACATCTTGGGAGGCTGTTCATGTAGGCAGGACACTATACCAGTGCTCTGGGACCTGTGCTGGCCCTCACCTGAGCGCCAGGAACAGTCTAAGATCCCAGCACACAACTGCCAACCCTTTGGCCTCCTGGTCCCTGACTCCTGGAGGAAGCACCTCAGTGAATAAAGGAGCACATTTCAAGGGCAACCAACTTTTCTTTCCTCCTGGAAGGTAAATATGGTGTGTGCTCAGTGTTCCCCAGTCCATTGGTCTTCTCACTTCTGTATTTAACCTCCAGGCTGGTCCCACATGTCATGGCCTATAAACCTTCTGTTGGGGCAGTTTCAGTGAGCCATGAGTCAAATCACTGGATACATCCATGTGGAGCCTCTGTGCTAAATCACAACACAGGCTGAGACTGCCCATCCATGAAAATTATCTTGGAGCCTCACAGTTCTCTGCTAAAGGTTCTTCTGTCTCTACTTCCTACAAGCCAGACACCTAAATTCAAACTGATAAAATGAATTCCCTGTTAAGAACCTCTGTACTTCAACTGATGAGGTCTTCTGAAATTGATTTCCAACCACTTAATATTTACACTACTTTTACCATCTCTTCTCAATCTTATTAGATCTTGTTAACAAGTGCCTAAAGTTATTATTTTTCCTTAAACAGCTCTTAGAACTTGGGCAACATTCTGATTTCTGTATTATGGAGCAAACTGAATCCATTCTATACTGGTACACACATAAATTAAGTATCATTTGTGCATATGTGAACATGGAGACAGAAAATAATATCAGCCAACAGAGGTTTATGTAGGAAATTTGTATGAAGTCTATCTGTGTGCACTTACATGGTTAATATATATTGTATTTAGTGGCTATATGTGCCTGCATGCTTCTCTTCCCGTGTAGCTAAAAACCCTGACAGTGATGTTCAGAGACAAAAACAAAGAAACATTCCATCTTTCTATTTCAGCCTATATATCTCCAAGTGTTGGAGTCACCTTTGCCAAGGGATGAGTGCATGCTTAAAAACTTTTCCCTTGGAAGCTCTACCCCACAAACTCCCTAACACTGTAATGACAAAGGCAGCAGCTGTTTTCCCAGGCCTTTGCTGAATTATTCCAGCAGATTAAAATATACATGTATATATTTATGCCAACAAGAAGGAGGGAAAGTGCAACTTCTAGTCGATGCCTAAATTTCCTGCCTCCGAAGCCCAGCTGGAGAGCAGGAGTTATAACAGAAAACAGCAGCACAATTAGCTGGAGTTCTGTAGCTGTCTGCAGCAGACTGCTTGCTCCTGTCTCTCTATAGGTGGTCTCCCAGTTCATCAGTTCATAAATAAGTAATTTGAAATGTGTTCCTGGGGGAAATTTTCCTCCTTCTCTCCTGAACAGACTGTACTCATCAGTTTTCCTGTTCTCCAGGTACCTGGCGTTCTCATTTATAATGGCCAGAGGAACTATGCTGTTCTAATTCTTGCTTCATTACATTTCCTAATGCTTGTTTTCAGCAGCTTCACAACTCCACATTTCTTTATATATTGATAAAAAAACTCTTTGCATATATTATTTATTGGCACTTTCATGTTAGCTTTACTGCTGATTTAAATGGAATATTTTTACATACAAAGTAAGACTGTGAAGTTGGTTTCAGGTCTGAGGTTTAGATATTTTGATTTAAATTATGTGAGGGGAGAAAAAAAAAAAACAATCAGCAAGAGAAATCATTGTCACTGGCCATTTCCCTCCCTTCCTCATCACAGAATCTCCAGACAGATAGACAGCACATACCAATGCTTCCACAGAAAGGGAACATTTTGTACTTTAGAGAAAAACATAAAGGCCAGATCAAAAGCTTAAGGAACCAGTTTGCAAAGGTCTTAGGTAGTCAAGGATGCAGCAGGATATACAAAAACTTGGCAAGTAAGTGCTTAACCCTGAATGAATAGCAAAGGAAATCAGGCACCCAGTTCACTTAACTCATTTGAAAATACCTATGAGTGATGGTTGGTGTCCATGCTCTCGATGAGAAACGGCCTCCATTGGCATGTAAGCAAAAACATGATTTATCCACTGGTGGGAAGGGTAACGATGTTAATACAAGTGCTCGTGCAAAACAAAGTAGCCTGAACCCAGGAAAAGGGAGTAGGAAACAGCCAGGTTAAATATTTTGGAAGTTTTGCTGAATAAATTGATAATGGGACAACAATGAGCCTCGTCACTGCTGGGAGTGGATGGACAATGGCTCGCAGCAGTCACACCCCTGTCACCCCACACAGCCTCATCTGGGAGGGTCCGAGGAGGAGCCAGCCACGGCACTGCCAGTGCAAAATGAAGTGCACGGATGTCAGCACTGGCACAGGAGCCAAACTGTTTCCTGGAGATGCAATACTGGGGGTCCTGAGCTCCAAGTCGCTTTCGGAGTGGTGAAGACCAAGACTTCAAGACTTGATTGCCCACAACAGGCAGAGATTTGAGGAGCTGCTCAAACTGCCCTGCCCTTTAACAGCTGCCAACAAATGCCCCAAGAAAACTCAGTGTGTGCATGTGACTTTAACTTGTCTGCTTTTCATTCCTCTGTAGAACAAAAGGAAAGTGTTGCAACCTTGAAAGCCCAGGTGAGATGGAATTGCTGCTCCCCAGAAGTCCAGATTAGGAACTGACAGACCCCGAAATGGAATTAGGGATGCAAAGCAAGAGTTTGTCTCTGTGTTGCCTGGAATTACTGTGATTTTATATTGCTCTTTTTGGACTTAATCAAAGACACCCATTGACTGCATGGATGATCGATCAGGCTTTGCTTTCTGCCATATTACTCTAATCAATGGCTCTAATATATTACACAGAACAGTTCACCAAGTGACAGATTTAGAAGCATCTATCTTTTCCCTTAAGAAATTACGCTGAAAACACCTAATGAAGAAGCACTTATTATTGCTTCTAGCTAGGGCCAAATGTTGCTCTTAATTAAATCAGTGAAAATTCAGAATTGGGCTGTTGAGTTCAATAATTGGCTTGTGAATGCCAGTTATAATTTTGATTTTCCTCTATTTCAGAAGCAGACGAAAACTTACATGGAAAAGATATATTTTATGTAAGGGAACACTTACCATTTTCTTTTAGTTCTTCAATATATCTATTAAAATTAATAGAAATTAATTCTACTACTGGATCACTGGTTGGTTATGGAACAGTTTGTTTTTAAAGAAATATGAAAAATATTTTAACTTTTAAAAATAGAAGGGCTGCTATGTAAACTGAACTGAGCAGCCCTAAATAGCAAGTCAGTATTTTTCTTTGATGAAAGGCATCAACATCTACTTAGGCAAGCTGAATTCTGGTCCTTTCTCCACTCTATAAGACAAAAATTATACCACAATCAATGTAGAACTGCCAAGCTCAAATCTTCAGGCACCACGAATCAGGTCCTCAGATCTGATCAGCTTTGCTTCAAAAATAGAATTTAAAATATTTAGAATCCTTTTGAGCTATTATTTAAGGATGGACAAAGATTGAACAGAGCTCTGTCACCTGCCAGGATATTTTTTCTCCTTTGACACAAAAGCAGATATTTACATGATGCCTGGAGCTGCAGTTTTTAAAACATGTTAACTAATTTGATATCCACAGTCATGGATTATACAAAATTACAAAAAATGAATGCACAAAAAAAAATTTAAAAGCAAATTGAGTTGATGGCAATTGGTATTTTCCAAGAGTTATTAAAATTAGTCAGTGAGAGGTCAAGGGGGAATACTTTGTAAACCTTCTGAAAAAGAACCCCATCATAATTAAAATAATCTTTTCTTCTGGGATTTTCTTTGGTGGAAAGGGAATTCTGTCACCCAACTGGTGCTGAATTTCTGTGTTAGCCTTAATTATTTGCTGGCTACCTGCATAGCTCAGCAGTCATAGCTGGGACTGGATTTTTCAGAAAAGCTCCCTACCCATTTCAGCTCATGCAATGAAGTTCATACCATTGGATCCTGCCTAAACTTTTGAAAAAATATTATTCTTAATGGGTATGGAAAAAAAGGAAACTTGTTGTTTCTTCTGAAGGCTGAACTAGCAAAGAAAACAAACTGAGAGAAAAGGCTGGAAAGAAATGTTTTTAGCAGACTACTTGCAGAATGAAATCAAAACATGTTTCAGAGCCTTTCCTTGAAAGGGATGGGGCAGGAGGAGGAGGGGGAGGAGGAGGGGGAGCAGGAAGCAGCCAGGCTCCAGCAAAGCACGGGTGCTTTATTCTGTGACAGGCAGGACTCTGGGGCTTCTCACTTGGGCTACTCCTTTTCAAGTTTCAGTAGCCCCGAAATGACAGCAGCTCAACGTGGGCACACAGCATGCTGGCAGAGACAAAGGGAGAGGGGCAGAGGAAGCACTGCAAAGCTGGCACCTGACAAATCTTGTGGATGAGTGGAGCAGAGAGAGGGGCACTGGCTGCAGCATCTCTCCTGGGGCGGCCCATGGACATCCCCATCCTCGTGCTGCCGGCTCCATGGGAACCCCTCGCTCCCTCCCACCATAATATCCCAGGCAGGGAAGACACCAAACAGGCTCCTTGGCTCCAGGAGCTCCTTATCTAAACTCCTCCTCAAAGGAGGAGATGAGCCTATTTGCATTTTCCCACTGAAGCATGGAGGGATGTTTCTCGTTACATTATTCTGTGTGCTCAGGTTTGCCCCAGGCCTGCTCGTAGGCTGCAAGAGCTCTGAAAACACCTGTATCCTTCCCATTTAAATGCACGCTTCAGACAAATCTTTTTGGAGGTTTTCAAAAGACATAGACTAATATTTTGCCATGCTCACATGTATTTTTTCCTGTGAGATCGCTGAAAACAAAAATTAACCACTTGATTCCCACTTACTCCCCTTCTTTGGATTGCTCTTTTATCTGTAAGAGCTTGTCTCTAGGTTAAGCTTTGGATGAGCATCTTTCTCCACAGGAAAAAAAAATCTTAAACAACCAAACCTTTGGAAATGCACCGTAATTCAAGCATCTGTCACATACCTGAATGAAAGATTCAAGGGGACTTTTCTTTTGGGAAAGACTTGGCATGTTCCTTGTTAGAAAATTCAAAATCCATTAAGCCATCTCTCCTATGGATTTATTCTCTCTGGTGAAAACATCCTGAAAATTTATTGCAGCACGGAATGCTACCACTTCAAAAATGGTTCAAGGCAGCTTCCCTTCGTGTGGGGCTGTTCCCTGACACAAAGGCTGGAGTGATTGCTGGGACTGGATCCAAATTTTACTGAAGTCAAGGCAAGGAGCCTTACATGAGTCCATGTGCATCCATCCCTGGCTGGGTGGAGAAGAAGCTTTTCTGTCTACAAGTAATTGCACAAAAAATTCTGCCTGGATGAGAATAAACCTGGCAGAAACACTTCAAAGGACCTGAGTTTAAAGATCAGTGGCTGCATTAATAAGTGGTACCTATGGAAAAAGCTGGGTGCTCTCCTCACACTGCAGGAAACTGATGGATGCACTGCCTCTCCCTGTGCCTGGGAAGCTCCCAGCCTCCCCTGTGACTCAGTTTCCCCATCCTGGAAAGCTGTGAGGCCAACCCCCCACCAAAGGCCCAGCGTGAGGGCTCCTGAAGCCCATCAGTGCTGCACACTGTGGTGAATATTATTATTTACACTTGGACTTAATTACACCGTGAGTATACATGATTGTGCATATGCACATGTGGTTACCTTGGTGACAGCTTTATTCTGATATGAAGTGGCCATAAGAAAACACCATAGGGGATTGGCAGGAATAAGGGCAAGAGACAAATTAGTTCCCATCAGTATCAGCTACCAAGAGCCTGATGCCAAGTTACATAACAGGGGGCAAAAAGTCAATGTTCCTTCCCCACGTTTTCTTGGTAGAACACAAATGTCCCTGAGTCTTCCCTCTCCCATCATTTTTTAGTGTCGTTTCATTAAGGACAGACTGAGGATTTTTCTAATGCATTCAGTAATTTCCCACTCTCTCTCCTAAACGATGATTTCATGTGTAACTGGCAGGAGATGAAATTTCAACAGATTGAATCTCTCTCTCTCTCTCCTCTGCGCGCGCATACACGCACATTCTTTCAGTCCCCAGATAGAAACTGTAATTCCCCTATATAAAAATGGGGGAAAAACATTTTTTTTTTCCTCCTTTTCAAATGTATAACGTAGTTGTGAAGGCTAATTATAAAATAATGTTTATACCTTGGAGACCAAGACAGGAGGTTACGAAAATGCTTTAAAAGTCCCAGTGCTGCAATAGAAGAATTTCATTAACTGAAACAAAGCAGAGCTGGTGAAAGTTTGAAAAACAAAGTATGCAAAACATTAAAAAAACAAAGCCAAATCTATTTACTGGTCTGGTACATATCAAACTTTCAAGGTTCACAGTGATTCCTTCACATTCCTAAGTGAAAAATGCAATTAAGAGGTTCAGTTTTGTTCCTAAAATCTTGGCTTTGAAATGGCTTTTTTCCTTTCAAGCCTGGAGGAAGCGCGGTGCTGACTGGTTCCCAAAGAGGTTTAAGTGCTGCTATCCCACCCAGCACCCTGCAGGATGAGGCTCTGTGTAACCCAGACTGTGCAGAGAGTGCCTGCACCAGGAGACGATCCGCTAGCACAGGTTTGGGATACAGATGTGCTGGGAGCCAATTCTCCCCCTGCACAGGACAAGTTGGCCCTGTGTGATTGTCCAAAGGACCTGTGAAGAGGACATGAACCCTGACAGGTGTGGTCTTTACCACAGAGTAAAATTGGCTCACAGCAGTGTCCCACCAACAGGAATGTCACGTTTTATAATTGCCATATTGCTCACTGAGGTGATGTCTGCTTGCCTGGGCCTTGGGCAGGCAGCAACAGCCCAGCCCTGCTATTTCACAGCTGCAGTTTGCTGCCTGCATCTCCCAAAAGTAGCAAGTAAGAGCAGAACCAGCAGCATCTGGCCTGACCCCTCACCCTCCTGCATGGCCAGGCCCCAAGCACAGCGAGGCTCTTGCCTCTGGGACACTGAGCTCTTCCTTTCCCTCCTCTACAGCACATTCCCAACACCCACCTCATCCCTTAGAAAGATCATTCCCAGTAAGGGAGTGCTGGGTTTTGGGGCATCAGACCCTGCTGTTCATTCTGACAACGTTTGTCCCTTGCAGGTAAACTTTGAGCTTTCTTGCCTCAAATTGAAGACACCTCATGGTTGGGATCACTAAAGTCAAAGATGCACAGCTTTTGTCATGGAAAAGTTGTGCTTAATGCCTTAGCTGTCAGGATCTTCCTACTTGCCCATGAACCTCTCAGCTTCCATATGTAAAATGGGGAAAATAACACTTCCTTAGCTCCCAGGGGAGCTGTGAAGGTGGAAAGCACTGAAGAGCCCGTGGCACTTGGAAGGGTTGCAGCTGGAGTCTCCCAGATAGTTCCAGCATGGGCTATAACTGCAGTGATATATGTGTGTATACACACACACTTCCAAAAGTGTTCAAGAGCATAAATATGGTTTGAAATCTTGCCCTTGCCTCTGAGGTCTCTGACTACTGATTCCACCTAAGAATAAGTGTTAGTAAAAGATGTCAGAACCCCAGCCAAGGCAGTCTAAAAGTATTTAACTTCTTGCATATCAGAGAATTCATTTTATTTTGGCTCACAAAGGCTAACCTTTTTGACAAATATATCAAACTCCTTCCTCCTGCTAATCACAAGGGGCAGGACGACCCATTGAAGGAGTAAGATGTTCATCCATGTGACAAGCACGGTCATTTAATGAAACACAACTAACAAAGCTTCAAAATCTCTGCCATAAAAGTGCTTCCATGTGACAAGCACGGTCATTTAATGAAACACAGCTAACAAAGCTTCAAAATCTCTTCCATAAAAGTGCTCCTCAATTTTTAACTGAGACTTCAATGAGACAAAAAAATCACATTCTTAATGCTAAATATAGCCCCACAAATGCTGAAAGTTTTGCACAAAGAAAGCAGGCTGCACGTTTTCAAAGGCACATTATTTTTTGTACCTTTTTTTTCCCTGATGAATGAATAGGATTTCACAGAACTTGCTGAATGTTTGTTTGAGGTATTCTTCTTTAATGAGGAAATTCAAAATTTTCTAGGGACAGATATTTCCTGAATTTCAATTGATCCAACTCACAAAACTGAAGACAACTGCTTTGCAAAAACCAAAACCAAAATTTAAAGAAAACTGAAGTTCACACAAAGCTTCTAAAACCTTGTACTTTTAACTCCCAAAGAAAAACCCTTTGGATAATAAAATATAAAGCAAATTGGAAAAAAAAAAAGTTGTTGGTAGCAGAACCTTCCCATTCTTATTAAAAGAACTCTTTCATTCCTCAGGATTTTTATACTTTTGTGTGGTATTGTTTGAGCAACAATTTGAGTCTGTTTGTATTTTATTGAGGCCACTTGACCTTTCCCAGGCCTATAGAGTTTTGCTCTCTGTTTCTGAAGAGAGAATATAGACCCCAGGAATGGCAGTATCACACTCACAATCAGGCACTTTAATTTAAATAAAAAGAGGAAAAATGCTTTAAATTTGAACATCTTGTGGTGGGATCTGTGTCACACAAACAAGGAGAATTCTGTCCTGGAGCAAACTTTCTTCCTGAGCAAACTTGGTTTTCCTCCTTTTTAAGTAGCCTGGGAGATTTATGCTGAACTGACAGCAGTTTTACATCCAGGCAACTTCATTAAAACCTTTGGATCTATTCCTAATTATTTACTTCAAATTTCACAAAAGGACAATCAGCACCTCACTTGGGGTTTTTTTATATATATTTATTTGCTTTGTATATTTTCCTCTGTGCTAGAAAATGGAACAGTGAAGAAACATAAGAGAATTGTCCATTTGAGAATGTGGCTCTGGAGTTACAGTTCCTCTGAGGGCTCACATTGGAGTCCTATAAAACTCGACTTGGGCTCACAGGCTACTGGAAAATTTACTTACAGACGTGAATGGCATGAACAACAGAATACACCAAGTCCCGTGAGTCCTTTGCCCTCTTTTCACCTTAAAAAAAAACCCAGTTGCAGTAGAAATAAGAATGACAGTGAAGGGAATAAAAATTAGGATGAAATATAAAATGATGTCAGGAAAATCTCTTTCTCCTCAAGTTTGACACCATGCTTTCAGACCAGACCACGAGCTCAGTTCTTACTGATTCAAGGGAAGACAAGAGTTCCTCTTCTGAGGAAAATGAGAGATTTTCCTTGGATGTGTCTATGGTTTCTCCTGCAATGAGCTGAGCACAGTTTCTATCACCCTGAGATGGGGGGTTCCTGTTACAGCAACCTGCTCTGTAACTAACCTGCAGTCCCGTTGCTAATTAAAACCTCTTGTTTCTGATCCACCCCCTGAGCTGCTCCCAGGCTGGCAGGAGTGTGAGGGACAATTTGATTTCATTGTGCAGGAAGCACATTTAGAGGGTTGGGCTTTGTTTGCTTGGAAAAGAGTCACCAGAGGAAGGGAAGACGGGTGATTGACAGCTGTCAGCGATGGGTTTGGCTCACATTAGCACTCCCTTCCTGCTCCCCACCTCCAAGCACACCCGCAGAGCCAGAACTGGGAATCTGTGAAGGTTTCACTGCCTCAAAAATTCTGCATGGGTTGTGTGTCACATCAAATCCAGATTACAACACAACCAGGGCTTGAAGACTGCCCCATGGTTGATTATTTGCTGATATTTCCTATTTAGTTTAAAACAACATGCTGATTGTATCAGCCATAAAGCTTTATGGAGGTTAGTTTATTCCCCCCTTCAAATGGACTGTTCTCCTCTCTGTCATAAAGTTAATTTTATAGTCTTTGTTCATTTTCCTAATCTGCAAATTACATCCTCCTGTACTCTGATTACTTACTATTGGAAAAACAGACCTTCTATATTTCCCCTCTGCTTCCAGTTTGAATATTTTTTGTATTATCTTGATGACCTTAATCTCTTTTTTCCCCCCACTGGCCTTTCAAGGAAGCAGCAAATGCACCAGCAACACTAAGTGTGTCGGCCAGAAAAAACACTCTCAACTCCTCTGTGCTTAGTCCATCTGACTCCCATCTCCTTTTTCTTGCCTTTTTTCTTTTCTCTTTTTTTTTTTCTTCCCCTCTTCCTCCAACAGCAAATGGTGTGGGAAGAAATGGAACTGTGACAGCAAGGATTTGGCATCCTTGTGGAAGTCCTTCACTTCCTATTGAAAAAGAAGGCACTTTAATGTACTGGGAGGCAAGGGATAAATATGCCAGAAACTGACTATTGAACAGGTTGCAAACAAACAGGTCATTTTCTGTTTAAAGACACATTCATTTTGTAAGAAGTGTGTTGAGGCACATGCTCATGTTTTACTTAGGATGGCCACACCCCAGTACTGGGAGCAAGAGGAGTCTCATAGGATTTTATGCCTGGGCACCACTGAAGTCCTCCTTGAACCTCAAAAATAAGGCACAGGCAGGTTTCAGACTGCTCCACGGCATCATGCTGCTGGATGAGCATCCCTAGGTGCTGAGCTCTGAGCAACTGTGGAATCATACTGGCAAGTCTGGAGAAGGAAGCCCTGAGGAGAAAAAACAAAAGTGTGGTCCCATCCCAAACCCAAGCTCTTCATCACTGTGGGATATTGTCTACCTGTGGTTTTCAACCTTTTTCTCATTGCACATCTCTAAAAATATGGCTGCACATGAGCTGACTGACTGTAAACTTGATTTTCTCAATTTGCTTTTGAAAATCCCTTTGAAAGTTCCTTTGAATGCCATGGGATTCAATGGACTGTGGTTTGAACATCACAGTACAGCATCCATCCTCTGCATCAGATGTGGCTACTATTTATTTTTAGGCTACAAAGTGGGGAAAGCAAACCACATGCATTATTGCCAAAATGCTGAACCCCGGTCACAGTTCTCTCTGGATGGAGCATCCCTGAGCGTCTCCTGTGAAGATCCAAATATTCCAATAAACATGGTCAATTGATGGAAACACCCACATTCCCTCTGTTGGGACTCCTGGAGCCTTAACTGTGATGTCTACCCCCAGTTCCTAGCCAGGAAAACTTCCCTTGGAGAGGCCAGCCCAGCACAGAGGGCACAGCAATTCCCAACAGCCTGGTGAGAAGTACCTGAAAGTGGGTTTTTCCTCCTGGAGGATGCAAGGGCTAAAAGCTGTACACTCCTCAGGTGGGAGCTCTTCTGCTTCCCTGCTACCTGTGTGCTCCCTCACGCAGCTCCTGCTGCCGCTTTGCCTGTCTCCCTCCAGCTGCATTTCCCACTCTGCCCACAGCCACCTCTGCTCTTCCCTCAGTGTTTCTCCCCTTGCCCAGCCTCCCTAGCCCTGCCTCTGCTCCCAGCTCAGCCTCATCCTCCCTTGGGCTCACTCATCTCACTCCTTCCTTCCCTAATCCCCTCTGTTCTCTCCCCTCACCTCTCTGTCCCATTTCCATCCTTTTCCTCCCCCGCCTCCAATTCGCTTTCTTCCAATTTTAAATCCCTCTCAGAGGTCCTGTCTCCGTTTCTCTCCCTCTCTACCTTCCATCTCTCCTGTCTCTCCTGCGTCCTCTCCTCTTTGCCCGTGCAATGCTGAGGGAGCTGCTGTTCACAGTCCCACTTTTCCATGCAGGCGGTGGGGCAGCTCATGTGGCCCTGACTTGCAAACAGCAGCTCCAGCCGGAAAAAAAATAAGATACCAATTAATTCTAACAGCCAACTTTTTGCTTAAAAACCTTACATTATTTCACATTAAAGACCGGCAGCCTCCGTCTGCCTGCAAAGTACTCAGTGCCATGAACATATTTATAGGAGGACCTGTGGAAGGAAGGGGTTTGAGGTTTGTTTTTTCTTTTTTACCACTAGTAAACACAGAGATACGGGGATAGTTTCATTTCAAATGCATGTGCAAATTCTCCAGGGCGAAGCTCGGGGGCCGGACCAGGAATGGGGCTTTAT
>NW_008236924.1:3197709-3265557 GCF_000691975.1 Corvus brachyrhynchos | reverse complement strand
CGTGTCCCAGCCCGTGTCCCAGCCATGTCCCAGCCGTGTCCCAGGCATGTCCCAGCTGTGTCCCAGCCCGTGTCCCAGCCGTGTCCCAGCCGTGTCCCATCCCGTGTCCCAGCCCGTGTCCCAGCTTGGCTGCAGCACCCGCGGCCCTGACCCAGATGCTTCATTGCAGGACAGATCGCTCGCACGTTTGTTTTCCTTTTCTTGCTGTTGCTGTCTCCCCAAGCGGCTTTAGGCGAGCAGGAGACACCAGGCGGGTCAGAGCCGGAGCCATCTGGTTCAGGAGCTTGTTGTGACCAGTGCCCAGCGCAAGATGCAGAAGAGGGAGGGTAAGAAATGCCAGAGTAGGAATTTGTTAGAAGGGGGGAAAAAACTCTTGCATTTGTGTAACATTTTTCTCGGTTTCTATCGTCCAGCAAACGAGCTGTGCCCTCCACAAGAACAAGGCGATGGACTGACTTAACAGTGGTTTCTAAGAAGAGCTGAGCTATCCCCAGGGAGGATGGAGAGGCGGTTGGTCCTGTGGTGAGTTGGTGGGTGTTGGATTGGGCCCAGTGTGAATTCAACTGAGTATTTTGCAATCCAGACAAATGTTGAAGAGAATATGGTGGGAGGGAGGGAGAATTTCACCAAAAGAAAGCTCCCAAGGCTGAAGAACCTACTAAGCTTGGAGAAGAGCCACCAAGGCACTGCTAGGTATTCGAAATACTGAATTGCTGTTTTGCAAAGGCTTGCCTCAAAAATTAGAGCTACATTTAAAAGAAAAAACAACCATGAAATGATGGTACAGGTGGTGCCACCCCTTTCACACTCTGGTTCATCTCTCTGACGCTCCTGCCAAGAGGGAAGATGCTACCTCAGAGATGGTACCTAAGCATTGCAGGGAGAGGGATGTGGAAGTACCTTTGACAGATCACAGAATCAGAATATTCTGAGCTGGAAAGGATCCACAGGGATCATTGAGCCCAACTCTTAAGTGAATGGCCCATACAGGGATCAAACCCACAACCTGGAGCAGAGCAAGTTAACTGGCCTGGCCTCCCTGGCTGCAGGGAGCTTTATCAGGGGGGCTGTTTCCAAGCCACATATTAGCCACCAAAGACACTTGAATCTAACACGCTTTTTTGTATCATTCCTCACCTTAAATGACGGAGCTTGGGTAAAGTTGATGTGGCCAGCACCCTTTTCCAAGGGTGTTAGCACAATACTGAGGTAGAAGGGATGGGTTACCCACCCTGTGACAGAGTATCTCTACCTGACCTAAAACCAGGCAGCCCAAACAGCACATTTCACAGCCTGAAGGGCCAAACACGACATTTCATTATTGCCTGTCATACAAGGGAGACACCCCAGCCTTTACACCTCACTGAAGACAGCTGAAGCTCATGCTAAGCCCTGTGTGCACACTCAACAGCACTGGATGAAAACACCTTTCCAAAGTCCATCTTGACCCTTAGAAATTCAAAATTTTGTAGCAAACTCCCCTGGTTTTTTGCATGTCCCCTGTTCTCTTCTTGAAGAACCCCAGGTCAAAGTTCCCTGTTGCAAGAGGGGCTCTGAAGGTCTCACCATCAGCTTTAGAAATAAAACACACTTAGTGTTTATTTACCTGTGCCTGCCGACCTCTTCTCTCATGTAACATAAAACTTTCACACTTCAACTTCTCTGGGTTTCTTAAAGTAACACTTGGATATGCAAACCAGTCAACACCTCGGGGAGCCAGGGCACTTGGCTGAGGCACTGCCCTGCTGCTAGGCCAGAGCTACACAGTAGGAGCCAGAGGACCAGACAGCAGAGACTTGGGAAAATGCAGGTAGGGCTCCTTGCTAGGCAGTAGAATCCACTGGCCATTGCTGCTTCTCCCAGACGCCTTTCAGGTCACCACAGTCAGGCTTTTCACCTCCTCTGCACCTCCCATTCCTGTCCAATATTTTGCCTGTCTCTTTCCTCAGCTGCCTTCTGAAGATAATCCTGAAATGCTGCAGTAGCAACACTGCCAGAGCTGCATCTGACATGTGCTGAGCCAAGAGCATAACTGGAGGAGATCTTGGAAAGTGAGCGTCCTCATATGCGGTACTTGCTCACAGGAGAAGTGAGACTGAGCTCCAGCATATCTGGGCTGTGGTCAAAACACCATTGCCACAGAACTGAACCATGACAGGTTCCTTTGAAGTGTGGAAATTGCCAACCATATTTAATTCTGGTGGAAACAGGACTGAAAACATCAATTGCTCTGGATTTCTGCTTCCTGGCATTTTCCAATACATTTCACATGCTGTGTTCCTGGTGTTTAAAAGTCTGATAAAGCCATGTGCTCAGTGGGAAGAGATTCCTTCACGCTTCCTACAGCGAGTGCTTGCTCCTGAGGGGCAGCTGGGGCTGCTCCATCTCTCCCAGGTTGGGGTGGGGCTTTGTGGATCACACAGGGCAGCACAGTGAGTGGTGGCCAGGTCAGGGAGCTGCCCTCAGCACACACTTGCAGTGTGCAGAGCAGGAACTGAATACTGATTCCCAGCAAGTATTGCGTCACCAAGGTCATTTTTGCTTTTCCCATTGTCCCACGAAGCCTGAACTGAAGCTCAAATCCCAGAACACCCCTTATTGGCATTTCTCACCGCAGTGAAAGTGCAGTTTTGTTCTGAAAAGGAGCTCTAGAAATGGTGTTATTGGGTTCCACATTTATTGTATCTTAGTGACTTCCCAGAAAATTGCCTTAGCCTGCACACAAAGGAGTCTCTCTTAGTTGCAAATTAAACCTGAGATCTAAAAGTGACTTTGGGTTCTGTTGCCACCAGGAATAAAGACTCTGCTACTGCAGCTTTGCTAATTGTTCTGCCAATTACTGCAAATTAATTTGCTCATATTTATTTATTGCTGTGCTATCAAAATTGCACTCAGAGCTGTGCAACACCCCAATAACCACAGCTTTGCTGTGGAGCTTGCAGCTTTCCTTTGGTTTGCTCAAACATGACTCTATCTGCTGATCCTGCAAGGGAGGCAAAGGAGGTCAGGGCCTAATCCAGCATCCACCAGACTGGCACGAATGAGTGTTGGACCTGACCTCTGTCAGATTTTGAAGGAAGTGTTGGTTTTTACAAAGTTGGGTTTGGTTTTTTTTCTTGATTTTTTTTTTGTTTGGTTTGTTCATTTTGTTGTTGTTTTTTTTTCTTGAGGTCTCATGATTTTAAACAGGGAAAAATCAAATTTACAAGGAACCTCCTTTAGCCAAAAGATCTTCTTTCTTCTACTGTAATTAGGCAAGCCCTGCTAGGTGAAGTCAGGTGAGCAGTATATAAACCCAGTTAATATAATAACGACACATGTGATTGTGTGTAATGTGGCAGACAATTGTACACTAAACAGGAGCATTAGTGGTCACTGCACATGATAACTCACTGTGACACCTCTTATTTTCCACTGCACACAAAGAAAGAAAACAGAATAATATCCTTCCCCGTGGCTCCCTGTATTTTACAAAAAGCTTGTCATTAAAGAAGTGTAATTTTCTATTCCAATCTCGACAGACGGTTTTTTTGCATAAAATATTCTCCTGCTCTCTGCCCCTTATTCCCTAGGGCTTGGTTCCCAAAAGACTTTAGTCCCCTTTAGAACAACCTCCAGAGGAACAAGGCGCTCCAATTCTCCTAAAATTCAGGGATATCAAGTCTGACAGCTCCACACGCTGAACTCCTGGTCTAAAATGCCCTCTGCTTTTCAGATTCCCAACATCTGAGCTCTTCATTGAGCAATTCAAGTTTTTGAATATTTGAAAACAATCAGTATCCGTCAAGTAAAATATCGATATAGATTTCTTTCCACTAAAACCTATGTATTTGTGTGTAAATGAATTAGTTATCAAATGTATCAAGCCTGACAAATAAACATTTTATTACGTATAACTATCATACTAAAGATATTCATCATCTTACAGTGAAGAACTGTTTAATAGGAAATATCTAGTCTTTTATGTTTTTATAGAGCTGTTGAAATATTTTGCACAAAATGCTCTTAATAATAAAAAAACCCCCTTTTCTCCCTGAAACAAAATTTGTCATTAAAAACTGTTAACTTAATTAACATAACCCGTTTTGTTTGGCATTCCCTGTGCCTGTTTCTGCTGATACTGTTATTAAAGATTCGATCAGAATGATGTTTCAAATTATTTTAAAATCTGTTTTCAAAATCCCATCTTTTCTTCCAGGAAAGTCCTATTAAAAAAAAATAGAAAGAGAAACTTGAAAAACGATTCTGGAAAAGGTCTGGGGATTTTTTGGAACTTGTTATAGGAAGATATTTTTTAAAGAGTTGAAGTGTAAAATAACTATATATTCAGTACTAGAGAGAAGATAAAGTACAACTCTTTATGCTATTTTCTTAAAATGGTTTCTTTAGTTTTGAGCAGCTTTCTGCTTTTCTGTTTCTGGGGAAGGCATGATTTGTTAGAACTTTTTGGATCATCCATCATTTAATACTCCATCACCTTTTACAACACCAAAGCTTGGCTGGATTATCACTGCCGAGAAAACACAAACACATTTCTACAATAGATGTGTTTATTTTAGTGCACATTATAGGTGGGCACACAGGAGAGCGTTCCCTGGGAAATGCGTTCCTATAACATATAACTACATAATCTACTCTCCGTAAAGTAATGCTTATTCATAGATAATTGTATATAGGAAGGAGAGAGGCGAAATCCTTCATCTCTGTGCAATTTTGTGAGCGAGGGCTTTGCAAATGGAAGTTCAATAGAGCCACCCTGGCTGGAGCACAGCGCACGCCGGAGCCGCACAATTCTTATCTCGCTGGTGGCTCTCGCAAGGAAAGATATGAAAGTCTCATTCTTTCATAAGAGAGCTGCATGGAATTGAGGATTGTATGGTTCTGGGGAGACTCACTGTATAATATCAGAAATTGCTAGACATTTGAAGACAGAAATGCCTTTCTCCTTTGAGTATTGCATCCTAAGTGCCAGCCAGAAATGATTTATACATGCTCCTCCTTATTATGGACTACACATAATAAGGGCATGATAGAAATCGTATCTGCATAGATTCAGGCAGTTCCAAGAGATCTGCTGCCAGTTTTGTTTGACAAGACACTCAATCAAGTGAAAAGGTTCAAAATATTTCAGGAGGAACCTCCTGCATTTTTAAGACCCAATATTTGTATCCACGTAACAGAAATCCTAAATGAGAGCAACATTAGCCTATATTCACCCCAAGCTGCATTTTGCAAAGAGGAAAATATTTTGAGTGTGGCTGCCAGTGTTTTAAAATAAATATTTTATTCATTTCATAATTTCAATAAGATCCAACACATTCCTGTTCCTTTTTTCCTTCTTTGGAAAAATGTGAAACAGTATAATAATGTGCTGGAAAAAGAATCTCAGAACCCTTTTTACATATTATTTTATTAATTGGACTGAGGGAGTTCCATTATTGCCTCTACAGCTCTCTTCAAATCCTACTTGATCTTTGAAATGCAGGTCATTTTCCAAAGAAGCAGATGCATAAAGAAAAACAGAGCACTTGTGAGGATTTTACACAGAGAGAAATTTTAGTGATGGGAATTGCCATTCCTTAGAGTGCATCAGATTTTCCATGGAATGTTCCACTGCACCCATCGAGGCCCAGCTCATCCAAACTTGAGCAATCCCACTACAGTGAGTAAAACTACTCAAACAATAGAGCTTCACAGGACTTGCCTCTGACAGGCAAGGAAGGAGGGTAGATCTTGACCTTAAAAACCCAAAAGCAGCTCAGCCTGAGGGATTGGCTTGGCTGTCGCTCATAGAGTTAAACCTCCCCTCCACCTCCCACATCTTGAAAATCCATGGACATGCAAGTCATTAGGCTGCTCCTAGAAAAGCTCTTTTTGTGGGACAATATCGTGCAGCACAAACTGAGTCGTGGAGGCCAAGAGGCTGTGCCAGAGCAAAGCACCGAGGAGTAAAACATTCACTCTTCCAGCACTTACTGCACTGACAGCTTGATAAAGTGGTTCAAGGCATAATGTTCAAACAGAGGGAGAAAAAAAATTAAAAATGTAATAATAAAGTTAAATGTAACTGTTTTAAAGTATAATTCTTTGGAGAGCTCAGTTTTATGTTGGGCCGGCATTTGAAGCTGCACTAGTCATTATTAACGGGAAGCACAGATAGAGGAGATTTAAATCACTAAAGTAATAAAATCTGAACGAGGGCTAGCACCTTGAAAGGCTCTTGGAGAGAAGATTGCATACAAATGCAATTAAAACGATGCTTATAAAATACTAAGATGTTAATTGGGTTTAGTCCCAGAAGCCCCAGCAGTACAGTATGTCAGAAGTTAGCTGGTTTGAAGTTTAAAAAGAGTGGTTTAATTTGTACACCTTGTCCTAATTACGAAGCTTTCTGCAGCCTGTGTATCGGCATGGTTTATTGTAGCTTAGAGCTTTGTAAAACAAACACACACCAGTTAATTGGGTTATTGCAATGGAAAATTGGGCTGCAGAACTGAAACCTTCCTTGCTAGTGTTTTTTTACAGCTTGTAATGAACGCTCCAGCAATGTCAGGATAGACTGATTTGTAAGGTGTGCAGTTTACAACTTGGTTATACCGCTGGTCCGAAAAATAGGTGATACAGTGAAAACAAAGACTAGCACGATATAATGTTGCTGAGCTGGTGGGTTGAAGCCCCAGCTGGCTTATTTATATCTTGCAATCCCCCCAAATACTCCAGCGAGTCTGAACTCTACATTCCCACATTCGAGAAAGGACCATAATAAGGCAGGGAGAGAATACCATGGTTGTTCTAGGAGCCTGTGGAGGCTGTGAGCACCTGCTGGGGGTCCTGTGAGGTCGTGTGTTTTTCCCCATAATCAGTAAATAAATACTTAGAATAAGAACAGAGTAATGCAAAGAAAGGGGCAGAATGGGAGACGTTGCCGTTCAAGAGCTGCTCGAGACCACTCACCTTGGAGTTCATTTGTGCCATTCTTTGTATGAAGGACACTTTCCAAATGAAAATCCAGCCTCTCCCCTCCTGTCTTGCTTCAGTCCAAACTTCACAGAGCTGGGGGTCTGCAGTAAGGTCCTTATCCATGTCACGAAATCTCCCATGTGAGGTTTGCTGTTATTTATTGTTAATCAGGCTCTGAGCCTGACACCTCTCCAACTCATACTAAGCACACAAAAAGTCGTATTTCTGAGGTCAGTGGGCTCACCTTAACAGGGAACATTTAGCAGGAGAGGAGACCCAACCCCAGCCATCAGCTCAGGGGTGATCACAGAGTGACCCCAACCTTCCCCTGCTCCAGCTCTGCCATTCGAGACCAGATCCCAGGAAAAGCTTAGAAACTTTAGGAACCCTCAAATGCTGCAGAGGATGACAAACTGACACAGCTCTGATTTGGGTCCTTGATGTGGGGACTCCCTTCAACAAAGGGAATTTCTCCCCTGCCTGCCCCAGGAGCTGCTCTTTTTTGGTCGCTTTAGGACAAGTTTCTGCTGAAAAGCAGTGAGGTGTTCAGGCTCATCTGGGTCTAGACCTGCTCCTCTGCAGGTTGGATCTGTGTATGTTTGGTGAAGTGTGGGAGCACACACTGTGGGAAAGCTGGTGAGGCACTGGAAAAGAGGAAGGTCTAATTTCCTGCATTTTTCTCAGAAGTGTGACTGCAACAGAGCCATGCCCAAAGCCTCTGGCAGCAAGGACGAGGAGACACTGTACACCAAGGAACAAGTCGGGGCACAACAGAACTAATGCAATGTGTCCTACAGTCCTACAGCCACCAGCTCACAGGACAGAGGAGGAATGTCCCTTCATAATCTCATTTTTATTAGTATTTACCTCATTATGAGCACAGCTGGCTGGTTAAGCACTAAAAGACCACTCTAGTTAGCCTTCAGGTAGCAAGTAAGTTGCTGAGAGGGAGGAATGGTCATGCATTCAGAATACAATCTGAAACTAGCTTTTTGCAGCCCAGGTGACATGACTGGCATCAATACATCACATACAATGGGCCTAACCTTCTGCAGTCCTGACACACATCAGATAGCTCAGAGATGTATAGTAGGATGTACCTACAAAGAGTCCTTAATACATGCAGGAAAGTGATAAAGGGTTTGTATCATTACCACTGGTAACGTTTGATGGCAAATAGATGCTTAGAAAATCCACATGATCACTGGGAATTCCAGGTTTCCAGGTCAACCCTTCCCACCTGTCCCAGTAAGCAGCCTGTCCACACAGCTATCACTTGCCTTTAGAGGTCTCAAAGCCCTGGATTTTCCAGTATGGAGTAGCTGCCACCCCAGTTGCTGCATTTACATGCTACTTAAGGTACATCAGGGCATAATCTCATCTCGTTGAGGAGGGGATTTACATATACAGCTTCCATTAGCATTTATAGGCAATACACATATAACTCACAGCCCAACACAGAGTGAAAATGTAATTATCATAACCATTGCCACATTGCACGAGGCTTGGGCATTCTGAGGCATAAGTCTAATTAGCTCTAAGCTGCAGAAGATTTGAGGGTGGTAGTTTCTTTTTGACTTACTGCTCAATGCTTGGTCTGAATATTCAAATGTATTGTTGCTTTTTAAAGTAGCTCCTTCATGGCTCACTGTGTCATGTCAAAACTCCCTTATCTTGGTGACTGTTTGTAGAGGTCCCTGCAGGCACATTAAGATACATTTTTAGCCTGTTCTGTTGATCTCTCTGTTCTGGCTTCATTGTTTATAAATGCCGAAGACCACTGCTGCAATGGTAACACTTTTATTTTTTATTCACCAGGATTTGCAAGCAGTGAAGTTATGTAACACTAAAAGGAGACTTACTCATGCTATTTCCAGAGAAATGCATTTTCTGTGTGCTGAATTCACTTCAAAAGTTTATGATATTTGCAAAAATGGCAGCTCAAGTCCTTATCACATTGGTCTGCCAGCTTTCATTGTGTGCAGTGTTCCCTGAAGTTGGGAACAGTCACTCTTGGCTTCCTGTGCAGACAAAGAAGAGAGAGATGCCTTGCCATGACACAATTAAGATTTTAGGTGGATTGAATGATGCTCAAGAAAGCCTATTTCTATTTATTGAGATGAGACATTTTTCTCACCTTCTCCATTCTAGCTGATGTACCTAGAATCCCCTTTACAAAGTACTGATTTTAGGATGTTAGATCCATAACAACAATGGGATAAAAGCCCAAGTCTGAAGGAGCACCTATTACAGAACAATTTCTTTTAAAGGATCTCTGAGAGCCGAGTGCCTGTAAACTTTTTATAGGAGGCCAAGACTCAAGGTCCTTTTTTAGTTTCCCTCTCTCTACAGAATGAAGGGTTTGCTTGAATAAGAAATAATGAGCAAGACCTTCAAGGTTTAAACTTTCCTCTACTAAGAGGCACCACAGGATTCCCAGCAGCTGCCGACATCCACTAACACGGCTCAAGTGGACTTCACATTATGCCAAGTGCTCCCAGTGCCACTTGAACTCTGAAGTGCATCTCCAACCACAAATAATCTGCTGTCTCAAGAGCCTGTAAACAAGCTTAACTCCTGGGCTTGGTGGGGGGACCTTTTTGTTACTCCTAAGGTTGCATCTTCACATTACAGCAAGCAGGTTGACTGGAAAGCCCCTGCCAAAAGGAAGATCCCACCACAGCCTCCATCTACAGCCACGTGCCTCTGTGTGTCCCTTCCCTGCTGGAGGTATTCATCACATGGTCACTGCACAGCTCAGGCATCAGGCTGACTTGCAAAATAAATGAATGTTCTTCTGCTGGATCAGCCACTTGAGTGGACTCATTCTGTAAGGACACCAGCTCCTAGAAGTTTCATCTCTTGGGCATTCAGTCACTCCATGAGAAACAGGGAACTTGAGACAAAAACAATCTTAATTTTTTCACAAATCTCTTTTGACCAAAAAGTCAAGAGTTGGAGGGAATGTGATGAGGGAGGATGGAATGGAAAATTTTCAGCAAGCAGTTTCCAGTGAGCTGATGAGTTCTTGTAAATGCATTAACAATTTGGAAACTGGAACCATCCATCAACTCACTGGGCTGCCTCTCTGATGAGGTTGCCTTCCAAAACAGGGCACTGCTGACCCCCTCCAGTCTTGCTCCTCTCCCAGTCTGAGTATCCCCCTCAGGCCCAGCATTCAAGAGTGGTGCTCCTACAGCCAGGATGAGTCTCTGGATTCAAAAGTAAACATTAGTCTTTCATTTTCCTTCCTGGGCGTGTTGGCAAACTCTGTTGCATCAGTTCCCTCTGATGTGGCACCACTGACATTTCCATCTCCGTCTGACCCCTCCAGAGGCGCTGCCAGCCTGCTTTGTTCCACTCCCTGTTCGGGAAACGGGAGATAAGTGACACACTCCAACTTGCTGAGGGCTTTGGGAAAGTCATTGTGCTGGAGGAACTGTAGGAGAAGTCTCCCTGGGACTAGCAGCTCATATTTAACCTCCCCTAGATCATGTCAGTGTGAGTCTGGAGAGAACAGGTCTTTCATTTTTCTTCCTCAGTAAGCTACCATATGCACCTCATCCCCCACTTAAGCTAAGAGATTGATGGCTAAATTGCTTAACCCTGGTGTTTTTAATTAATTAGGTCTACTTCACAGAAGTTTTAATACAGTAGTTTAATTTAGACTTTGCTCAGTGCATGATATAAAATTTATTACTATTTTTTATGAATTTTTATTTTTATATGATTCAATCATATAAAAAGTCTAGTGTATGTTATAGACTTTAAAAAGTGATTCCCTGTAGGTATTGCAAAGTACAGGGTCTATTCTATGATAGTCGTGTGTTTATAGCTGAGTTTTGGTGCATTGTTCAGGAATCCCTTCAAAGATGACTTATAGAAAAGACGTTTTATTCCATAAAATAGGAAGGGAACGTACCTGTTCTTTCTGAATATCTTCTTACAGTGATTTTAGATAACACTAAAGTGTATGGGATAACCATTGCTTTAAGAAAGTCAGTACTAAAAGTAAAAAGTCCTTTGAATCTTTAGAGACAAAAGGCACAAAAGTGTGTTGATAGCTCTTTTATGAAAGACCTGCAGAGCTGTAATCTGGTGAAGTTCACCGTTACTCTTGGTTAATGAGCAATTTGTTAGTTAACAGATGTTGTTATTAACATGAGAGGTACCTGGTTTATAACAGCAATACTTAATCACGGCGTGGGGGGGCAGAATCATTTATAAGAGCCAGTGCAGTGGCATTGTGGCAACTCTAAGTGCTGCCATGTGGGAACACAAGGTGAAAGGGTCACATATCTATCCTGGTGCATGCGTTTGTGCTCCATTTTGGGGGATTCTGGTGCACCTTGCAAAATTGAAGCAAAAGTCACTTTAGAAGAAATGCGAGCCAAGAATGCATGGAGATCATTTTAGTCAGGGAGTTTGTTATATTCTCTTGATTTTATCAGTCATATTCTGTTGTGTAAATCTGGTCTCCTGAACATAAAAAGTGTAAAAGATCCTGAAGTACTAAGATGACCCAGGAATGGAGGTCACACAAGGACCTCACCTATCCAACAGACAAATTGACAGGTCCCTCTTTCTATAATGTGACACTGTCAGAGACTTCCATAAAGCTGGGGGATGTTTCCCTTTTATGGAGCACTCAGTGTCCAGAGCCTGTTTTTCCAGATGATTGTTTTTTGTGGAGAGTCACACAGCTTTGGCACAGGTTTATTTCCCAGTATTCCAGCTATTAGGTAAGTACTCAAAATCTTTGTCCTCTTCCTTGAATTTTGTCCCAAGGAACCCAGACAGTTCACTTTTTTTTTTTCTGAGGAAATAACACCAGAATATTGCTCTTATTTTCCCAGAGTGATAAAGAAATACAAGGGCTCTTATGACTCTTATGAGGGAAACAGAGCAGAATGAACACACCAAGGGACTCTCACAATGCCTCTCCTGCCCAGCTGCCAGCTCAAAGCAGGATCAGGCCACGCCATGAGGAAACTCTACTAAATTAAAAGAGCAAAACAAACAAGCACCTTCTAAATACCAACCTGACTTTCAAGATGACGAGTTATGTCTGAAAAGTCTCAAGGATTTTATGCTAAGTCTAAATCCTTGAAAGTGCCACAGCCACTCCAAAACACAAACAGTGACCACACTACATAAGAAAAAAATGTCTTGACACCACCTGTAAACTCATATAGAAAATTCTACCTAGGAAGACCCTAAAAAAAGGAAACTGGGATACTTCATGTCACCAGATTTAAAATCATGAGAGTAGCAAGCAGGCAGGAAGGATTCAACTACACTTGATGCCTTTTGCTTCCAGTTCACCAAACATTTCCTCCTTCCTGTAAGTATCTGTCTGACCTGAGCAGATCTTCAGCCAGACAACCTTCATTCCTGAGTCAACCTCTCAGTCACTGCACAGGCTGCTGTGAAAGTGGTGGCAGCTTAATGCAGGTTATTGATAAGCTGAAGACATCAGAGCCCCTGGTATCATCAGCACCCAGCAGGACTTCAGCAGCAGCTGCTCAACAGACAAGGAGGACTTGGAGAGAAGCCACTGCTCAGTAAAACCTTCCTGGATTCTCAGGGGGAAATCACGTAGCTGCCCAATGGTCAGTCCTTCCAGAAAAGACAGTGGATTCTAAGGATGCCAAAGAGCTCCAGATCTTCAAGTCAGCAGCCCAAGAGTATCCCTGTGTAAAGCAAGAAAAGTGGGGAAAGAAGTGCATGTTTTATTTCTAGCTCTTTCCTAGGTAGTGTCAACTCAAAGCAAGAACCCTTACTATTTATCATGCAAATGTATTCAGGCAGGGCATTTGATAATAAAGGCACAACAATATGTGGATTGACAAAAAGCTCTATTAGAAGAAGGAAAAAGTGCAGGTTAAAAGGTAAGCTTGTGGCTTAGATCCAAATCAGCATATTGACTCAGCTTTACAGATCCCCAGCCCAAAATGAATTCCACACAATAACTAAGCAGTTGCCTTCCAAAGGTGTTAAGCCTATTTGCACTGTGTTTGTTTTGGAATGGCCGATAAAACAGCTTTAGATGATGTCAAACAGTGCTTAGGCCCATACAGAGGGAGACAGCTGCTCAGATAAATACTCAACCCCCAAACCATGCTCTGTTTTATAAGTCGTCAAAAGCTCTTTGAAAATCTGCTTGATACGTAGCTGGGAGCTAATGCGACTTCCTCACACCTGCCAAAGCACTCTGGGCAGGTCAGGAGCAGACAGTAAACTCCCCCACCGGTCTGAGCTTGTGCTATTATTTCTTCTTAGGAAAATTGTAGAGCCTTCTCCTGTCTTTCTGAATAGCAAACTCCACATGACACCACAGTGCCCGAGATCAGGTACTGCCACATAAAAGTTGCAGGGAGTCACAAGCATCTGCCACCAAAGCTGCCCAAAGGCACTTCCCATCATTTTACTTGAGACAAATGCTATTGCCAGGCCAGTCCCTCACACAGTTCCTTCTCTCTGTATATATCCTTTTCTCCATTGCTCCCTTTGGCCTGTAAATAAAACCCCTCAGGCTTGAACTGTGCCTTTAGCCTGGGATTTTCAGACAAAGTGAACTGCATTTTAGGTGCAATATATGAAAAGCACTGTGTAAGCTCTGAAGAGAGATTCATTCCAGTGCTTTGGGGATGAGAGAAGGCTCCAGTCCTTATCCATGTTACACTGGTGTCAATTAGGAGTAATTCCATAAAAGCCAAGGGGATAATCAGTTAAAGGCTGAAGGTGCTCTGTGGTCCCACATTCAGTCTCAGTGACCGTATACAACCCTAAGTGGTTAAGAAAATGCTCCACGTGCCAAGCAAAACACAGAAGGTGCTTTAGAGCCTAACAGCACTTCCATTAAAAATCCTGAGCCCTGGTGTAGAACCAGACACTGGCAGAAATAGTAACTCAGAGGGACAAGTTCTGGTGTCCCGTTTATCTTTGCTGTGAATCAGGAAAAGGGAGGGAGGGCAAGGAGCATGTTGCTGAATTGGTGTTGCGTTTCTGTCAGACAGGGCTGAGCCAGACTAATGTACCATCTACAGCAATATTCTCCTGGGCACAGAAGAAGGAAAAGCTGCCAAGAGATGTTTGAGAAAAAATACCTGTGAGTGGGCTTCCTGCAAATGCTTGATTCCAACACACCAACCTGAGTCCTTCCTTGGAAGACAAAGCTACAATTCTGGGCATAACATACACAGTTTTGATCCCATAGTGCTCCGTGTTGCTGGTTAGGAGAGGTGGTTGGTTAACAGAACTTTGTACAGATTCACGTCCCTGCCTTCGCTTCAGGGGACTTGAACAAATGCTTCAAAAAAAGCCCCGAAGCAGCAAAGTGGAAAAAATCAAAGTAAAAGACCAGTACATCCTTTGTCCATAGCGGTCTCTGTGCTATGACTTATCCAAAGTGTGGATCAGAACTGCTAGGATTCCTCAGAGTTACTGAAAACCAACACAGTTACTTCCTTCTGAAATGTTGATGAGGAGTTGAAACTTTCAGAGAAGGTGAAAATTAAGGCAGATTGTTTGATGGCAATAATGGTTTCTTCAATGCAACATGATCATTTGCTTTTTAGAAAGAGGAAAGAAGGGATAACATGGCCAACACCAATCAAACCATTCACAATGGCCAAAAGAGATGGAGCCGGGGCCTTCAAGTACTACAAAGAAGCCAAGTAGGGTAAGGAGAAAGATGACAAGAAGTTGGATACAAGTGCAAAATTATTTCCTTTCCATTCAACATAATAATAGACCTACAGCTGACCTTGAAACTTCCAAAAGGTGCCCTTGTATTGAGGCCTGGAAACAGTAGAAACAGCAGAGGCCTTCTGATCTCTAGGAACTTCACTCACTCACTGAACTTTTGAGCTGTCATTTCCAATAAACTTGGCTACAGATGAACCAGAACTTTTTTTTTTTTTTAAAAGGAAGACTATTCATAGTTTGAAAAAAGAATTGTGGGGATTTTTTCCCTTTGTCGTTCCATTTGACGTCCAAAAAAACTACAATATCCTTGTGGAGTAGAAAGCGAAATAGATGGAAGAGGAAAAGCAGTAAGAATAATGTGACAATGAAACCACAAGCAACAGAAGAGGAATGTTAAAGACCCCAAACCCAAAGAGAAAAATCAAGCTAAGAGCATGTCTTTAAAGCAAGTGAGACCCAAATGTGCTTAGGGAAATTAAGCGATTCCCTATACGAGCCACTTTCTCATTTTAAAACGGGCTGATAATGATTAGCAACCAGCATATTAAATGAATATCTCTTTCTACTATCAAAAGTTTGAACTTGCCTGTACCAGACTTGACTCCTAAACCCAAGCAGTTCAGGAAGGTGACCTGAGATGACAGCAGAGGATGACACGCTATTGACTACAGTGAAGAAGTAGGAGGAACGATTGTGCCTATCAATTATTAAACAGAAAGAAAGGAAGGACCTGGTGAATAACTAATACATGGAAGGTTCCACCTCTGTGCTCCTGGCAGACTTTGATAGCCTGGATTTATAAGAAGAGGAAGCTTTACTATAGGAAAAAAACCATAACTGTTACATGGTCAAACGGCTTCTCTTTAATTAAATGGTCATAAAAACTTCTTTGCTGACAATCTGACGTAAGGCTATGTAATCTTTGGGGTACCAGGCAAACATTCCCCACATTATTCAGATTGCAGAGCACAGAAGACAGCAATTATACTAAAGACTAAATCCCTGAGTCACTTAAAACCTCCACAAAATGCTTGGTGGCACTGTTAATGCAGCCAGTTAGGAAAATCTTGGCTGATGAATGGGAAGAGAAACAGAACAGCAATAAATTCCTATGTCTACTCTGTAGTCAATAGATTTGCCTTGTACTTGATTCAAGCTGGGTGCTTTTCACCTCATGCAGAGAAGCAAAGCAACATTTAGGCTACGTTTAAGTTTGTGTGAGCCAAAGCTTTCCAAAGCTTCCTGAATACTCCGGAGCTGTTCCCATGAGCTCTGTACATGGATTTTCATTTTCAAGCAGAAAAGGATTGCAATTTTTAACTTGTTTCAATCGTGCTCCCACTTCCTGTCATTCTGTGCCTACTCTGCATCTTGTATATTGACCTTTCTGATGTAGCAGAGATTTACAAGCAGAACTACCTTGCTGAGGCCCTCTAGGTCCCAGAAATAGAAAGAACCTTGCCAGAGGTAGATGCATGCATGAAATGAGATAGCGTATTCTACATCTGATAAAGCTTCCTTGGCTTGGCTGTCTGAAAAGCATTACCTGTGTCTATTTCTGTAACACATATTGATCAGAAAAAGTGCATATTTCTCACTGGCTCTCAAACCCCAAAGTTTTAGCCAGATATGATCTGAACTGACATGTCTACCAAAACGGTGATATGTGACAAGAAAGGCAAAGAAAAAACCTTCCCTTAACTGATCCCTCTTAGAATACAATAAGCAGCAAATGGCACCAAGTCTATTTTCTTTAACTCCTGATCCAGTTTTAAGCAAAGAAGCACAATCTGCCTAATGACCTTTGTAACAAAGAAGTGAAAAAATAACTTCTAGACTTCATTACGATGAGAGTAATTCCTAACAAATCCACTGACTCCTGTGGCATTACCTCAGCCTTACACTACTGCCTCCAGAACTCCCTCAGCATCAGTAGAGATGCAGCAGGTTTCCTTTGCTGCCTTAGGTCCAGATGCCACCATAAATCTCAAGTTTCATGTGCCTGGGAAGGAGGAAGTTTTGCTTTTTCAGTCTACCATGAGCTGGCAGTGGTAGTTTTTTAGAAGGCTGTTAATATTTGCTTCCATCTCAGATCCACAAAAAACAACGTCTCTAGCATGGGTAGGTCCAGACCTTTGGATAATTTGTTTAATAGGAGAAATTTTAGCAGAGAATTTTGATCCAAAACTAGAAAGAGAAGAAGCGAAGTCAGGGAACTTGGGATCAGAGGTTTTGCTCTGATACATCCTTGATTATCTACAACATGGAGAGTCACCTTCAACTTTAAAAGATCTAATGAAAAAGTTACCATCAACCTGCAAGGTGCTGAGCACTTCCAGCTCCTTTTACATGTGATGGGAAGAGGGCAGCTTGTAGGATCAGGCCCTGTGGGTGCCAGGAACACCAAAGGCCCCTTCCAGCTCCTGCACAAGGAGGAAAGATCCTCAATCACACCAGAAACCAGAGCAAAGACCGAGCGCAGGCAAGCTGGTGTTAAGGCTCTGGCATAGGGATGCCTCACTGAACAGTTGGGGTTTAATAGGCTGGATATTGTCCCAGCATTTGGTATTCATAGATAATAATAGAGATTAGGTTTACTTAATGTATTTGCTATTTAGGCAGATGATTCATGTTAAGCCATCAGCATTCAGTGGCAAACATCATTAGTTCAAATTGTATGAGAGAAAGGCCCAGGAAGAGGAGCTGCAATCTGGCCTCTATCATAAACAGCTGTGTTTCTAAATCACCATTTTCGGGTTGTTTCCTGTAGTTGTTGGTATATACTGTACACTGAAAATTAGGCCTCAAAAACACTTATTAAAAATTTATACAGCTTATGACAGGCTCTTTCAGAAACATAACCCTTAACTAATTCATGTTCACTTACCCTGCAGTTTTCTATTTATAATACTTTACAATTTCTGTGTATTTGTACTATAAATTATTCAGTAACATCAAGGTTTTTATTTTGATGAGAGAATTTTTGATGAATTTGACAGAGTAATTACTTCAAATCCTGTTCTGGATCGCTATGAAAATATTTAATTTTATTTACTCCAATAAATAATTAAAATGTGAGAGTAGCAGGCATACTTGCAGAGCCTTAAAGCCTGTGACTTCTGTTTGCTTCTCCCTAATTAAAATAGCAATGTTTATGTGTGTACTGATTTAAAATAATAATAAATTACCGACTGGGAAGGGACATCTAAAGGAGGAGGAAAAATGCTCTTGTAGCAAGGAGCGCAGTCTTAAACACAGGAAAAATATTCAGAAGAAGTAGGAAGTTATTGATTCCCCAAGACTGTTAGAGAGAGGCACTAGAATCTCAACAAGGTACATGTTACACAAATTATGATTATTACTTTTATGAATCCGAAGTCTAAGAAGGGGCAGTCTTTCAGATGCTCCCAGCTGATTCAGCAGTACTAAGTTAAGCACATGCTTAGCTTGAACACAGGAACAGCTCCACTTACTTCAGGAACGTTCATGCTCAGATTTAAATTAAAGTATTGAAGTTGTGTTCTGGCAGCAGCCAAAATCTTCTGCTACATCGAAGATTAAAATTACAGTGTCTCTTAACAGTCCCTGAATTAATCCAAAACAAATACTCTTTGCTCCACTGAGGGTAGCTCAGGTCGCAATGGTCACTGGTATGGGCTGCAATCCTCTGTCTCCTTCCATGAATTTGCATGAGTCAAATCTATTTCTAAGTCTCATATGTAATTTTACAGCTTTCATGTCACAGGGTTAAAAGAGAGAAAAATAGAATGTGTAAAAAACTGAGAAAGAGAGAAAGAGAGAAAGAAAGAGAGAGAAAGAAAGAGAGAAAGAGAGAAAGAAAGAGAAAGAAAGAGAGAGAGAAAGAAAGAAAGAAAGAGAGAGAAAGAAAGAAAGAAAGAAAGAAAGAAAGAGAGAAAGAAAGAAAGAAAGAAAGAAAGAAAGAAAGAAAGAAAGAAAGAAAGAAAGAAAGAAAGAAAGAAAGAAAAGGCCAGAACCCTCAGAACCTCTCAAGTATTTTACAAATCACAAACAAGCATATATTAAAAGTCTCTAATTACATCAAGCATGAAGGTGCATAGTCATCACCATATAATGACTGGTTAATTACCTCATCAGTTGGCTTCTCTATACATTAAAACTTGCTCGTCATTGCCAGGTACAATAGTGATCTGGTTACCCCCAGGCTGGTCACTGATAAAACCCAACATTCATTGACAAACTCTTTGTATTTCACAGGATTGGAGTGAAGTGGGGATGGGACACTGAACAAACAGCTGCAAGGAAAAGTAGATATAGTTTGGTTTTTTCTAAACCATTTGCATGGCTGAAAGAGGTAAATCCCAGCTGATCCTAGTTGGCAGTGGAGGAGGGAGATTTTTGGTGCTTTAATCGCAGGTAAGAAATGAGTAACAGTCACCAAACTGTGGCTGAGTCAGAGCCAGTTGGGGGCACTTTGCCAGAATAATGCAAACTGGACAGGTGAGATCTCAGGCCAGTCCCCCCTGGACAGGTGTTCAAAGCTCCCCAAAACACCAACAGCTTTGAAACAAATTGGTGCCAGCATTAGAAGAGAGGATGTAATCTGAGTATTCATAGGGCTGGTGATCTGAGTGTCAAAGCCTTTGGGACCTACCACTACCCCCAGTTACTCCATAACCTCAGCAGGGTCCCCCTGTGTATCTGAGGTACAAATTCCTTCATCCTCAAGTACCTTCCCATGACACAAATAATTTGCAGGCTAAGCACTACAGGAAGAGATTTTAATCCCAAGCACAGGCTGTGGCACACTGCAAAGGGCTCTGGATGCAGTGCTACACCATGGGAACTCAGTGCCAGCTCCCATAAAGCTTGGTCACTCTCTCCCCCCTCACAGCAACCACACACATGGACACACATGGACAAAAACACACACCCTGTGATTTCATGGTGAGCTCAGATGTGACTGGAAGTCACAGCAGGTAATAAATCCTTGCTGTTGGTATCAGGTTGGATTGCACGTCGGTGGGTTAATCCGACAGCACACCCTAATAACCCGACTTTCAGCTTGCTGCACAAGCAATTCCTGTGCAATGTGCCATATTTCTGTGGCAGTGCCTCAAGCTGCAAGGAGTAACACGTTCTGTCACAGGCTGTTGTAAACACTCGGGCTGCTCGGCATGTACCGTGCGCGATTCGTCTGAGCGGAGACCTAAAATCTTACACCTGACTGTTCTGCTCACTATCAAGCCTAAATAAAGCCTCAATGGCAGAAGCAGGCAGGGAACATAAACCAGTTGTGACTGGTGCTCAGAGCTGAGTGCTGAGGAGAAGAAGATGTGGTGGGGTTTCTGTGCTTTTTGAAGAGACAGTGGAAGTAGCAGCGTCAAGGGAAGGTATAGCCCAGGGAGGTGCTGAACACCAACCAAGCACTGCCAGGCAGTGGGAGAGGAGGAATTGGAGCTCGTTCTTTCTGGGACTGAACTCCCAGTGTTCACCTGGTGATGGGTTGAGGTACAATGTGATTTTCAGCTGAAGGAGGTCTGGTAGCTAAAAGGAGCACAGGAGGCCTATCCGACTTCTATTCCTGGCCCTCCTATTGATTCGTTTGTAACCTCAGGAGAGTCCTGTCTGGGCCAAAGTGTTCTCAGATTGGAAGCCAAAAGTTAATTTAAGACAATGCAGCTGTCAAATAAGTATTTGGATTTTGAGAGGTGATAATATCAAAGAACGAAAGAAGAATGTGATAGAATGCACCTCTTCAGTAACATTTTACTTGCGCTCATTTGAAGACATGAATTTATAGAACAGCAGCCTCTGTGACATGTAAAACAACATTTGGCATCTGTTTTTCCCTTCATCTTTCCCCCTTCATTTTTTTTTTGTTTCAAGTGTGTGCAGCAAACACCAAAGATTTTATTTTTCCTTTTTAATGGAGCGATTGTTATTGACTACCTGGTGCCTGCGTTCACAGGGTAGGAAAATAACCCAATAAAATCTACTGAACCTAAAAATAAAGAACACAAAACAACAACAGGAGCTCTCTGTATCAGGTGCACCTGGAGGAAAGGAACTGCAGTTTGTGCAGTCTTTTGCACATAAGGAAATACGATACTCTGGAGGGTCTCTCTATATCCCACTAAACAAGGGGCCTGGAACACACTTGTCCCACCACTGCTCTGGGCTACCCCATGCAAGGGATGCACTGTAGGAATGGTTGAACTTAGAGATTTTTAAGTTCCTTGGTTCCCATTAGTTTTCAGAGGGTTTGACTGCCCCTTTTTTCCAAAGGGCCCCTGTCTTGGTCTAAGTCTGCGACTATGTGAAAAACAAGATCCAGCACCAAAGCCATAGGAAAAGTCTGGACCAAGCTGCAGGAGGATCAGTGAATTAACCAGGGCTTGAAAATTTTCTTTGAAAGGTTAAAAAGTTTATGAAGCTTGAAAATCAAAAGTTTAAAAAATGCTCCTTAATATAAAGCCCTGTCCATTATGTTAAAAAACCTGTACCAATAAAAGCTTAGCTGCAACATGCCCAAGACCTAATTTACATTTTAAATTGCTTTTCACTGCATTTAAAGCTCTCTTCTTCTTTGCTGCTGTATTATTACTATTTGCAAATCATTAAATGTTGACTGCAAGGGAAGCAGGCGTGCAGGGTGTAACTTCTATTTCAACTCAAGGCCCTTGTTGTTCCTCCTTTGAGAATGAGGGCATTAACTACATCTGGACATAAATAGTGCTGGAGTTTTGCCACCAAAAAACACTAAGGAAGATTTTAAATTGTGTAAAAAAACAGGAAAAAAAGAGTCCCTCCTCCAGAAACTTCTTGGGTGGGAAGTGACATCAGTCATACTACAAGGACAGGAGGAGCAAGCACATTTTATTGGAAAATAAAGATGTGAGTAAATCTACGATGATGAATATAAAATGCCTCTTTTGGATTTAATTAGGAGTCACCTTTTTAGGGCACTGCTTTGTACCTGAGTTTTCACACAGCAAAGCATATGGCAAAAGAGCAGGAAGTGGGGATTAAGGTACATTTTAACGGGCAGCATGTTCAACCAGATGGCCTATTCCCTGCCCCTCAAGATCTGCATGCTTTTTCCCCCTCCAGAGTTATTTTGATTGAATTCCACCCCGAATAAAAAAATTTAAAAAGCCCATATTTTATGCTATTTTATTGCATACTTCTCAGTCCAAGTCACACACTTCCCCATGCACAGGCTTTTTAAACAGAAATCATGGTGTAAAGGTGGGCAAGGGTCCTTCTGGTTTTGAGGACAACAGGACCTCAAGACTTAAGAGTCTTTTTCAGGAGCACCCTCTACCTTTCCCTCTTTCTCTAAGTAGCAGCAATAGCACCATGATGCCATTATATCCATGGTGACAGCACCAAGGGAGGGCAACAAGGGGCTGGAGCTGGTGAAGTGCAGCACAAGTGTCCTCCTGCCCTGGACATGGAGCTTCCAGAAAGTTTGAAGCATGGTACAAATCTGGAGGGATTTTTCTCCTTCACTCTGCTGTTCCTCATTGCTGGCCCCCAACAACGCAGAGCTGTCTGAAAAGACCCTGCCCACTCAACAGACTGGTCAGAACCAGGAATTCCCATGGCCAAGCCATCACTGATGGCACCACTGAGTGATCAGAAAAACATAAAGATGAGATAAAAGAACCATTGCTTGTTGAATGAGGAGAAATATATTGCAGTCAAACAATCTGGATGCTCTCAAGAATGTTCAGCCAGAGAAGAAATCTAGCTCACACAGTAGCTATGTCAAGGCACTTAAAACTATCCACCATTCCTTTTCAAATCCAAGAAATAAACATGGGATAAAAAGGCCTCCAGACTATGGTGAAACTAATTGTCAGCAGAGAAGATTACAGAGACAACTCGGGAAGAGGAAAACAAAGGAGCCCACATTAGGTGGTGAGGTTTGAAGAGTCCTCTGTTCAGGGATCTGGCTGACCAATGCCCCACGATGGCAAGGATCAGGCCTTGGTGCTGTTGGACAGCTTTCAGCAGCCTGGTGAACCGGTCCAGTTTCACTGAAGCATTAAAAAGGCACGTACCCAGGTCACCAGAAAGCGAGGGCTGGAGGCCCCAGCCTCCTGTCACGCTGCACTGGAGCTGCTCTGGAGCCTTTGGACAGGTGGAGAGAGGCAGATGGAACAACTGAAACCTCTCTAGTGCCCACCAGCAACAGCCCAGGGGCAGCAGAGCATGAAACAGAGCAATGCCCACATCCAATGAAGCACACATCACAGCTATTGTCATATATACCTATGCCTCTGTATACACACACACACTCTTATGTGCCTGATAAAATACAAAGCAAGCAAGCAAGCCCATTTTAAGAGAAATACGCTATTTTTACGGCATAAAGAAAACGGTAATGATGATTGCACTTCCTCAGTGGAAACCTTCATGAATACAGTGTAAATTGTATGACACAAATACAAGAATAAGGCTTCAAAATCCTGAAAAATAGCTACTGGAGAAATTTGGATGAGACATCGAGGAGGGAGTAGTGGGGAACTTCCTGTGGCTTCAGCTGGACAGTGTGTAATGTGCAAAATTCATTATCTTAAACTTTTGGCTATGATGTGTAATTGTTAACCTCTGCTGTTAGTTCAAGGCTCCTGTCAGTAAAATATATGGGTTGCCATCAAAGCTGATTTGGATTAGGAGGCAAGCATGTGCCCTCACTTTTAGGTTATATTAATGCACCAAAATCAATAACATGCCATGGCTTTCAGAAGTAGTAATAAAACACCCTAAAATATTCCCAGAATACTTCTATAAATTATTTGTTCAATGTACTTATGTTAAAAAGGTTGTCAGTTACAGTGCTCTGAAAGACTCTAAAATTACAAGTCATCGTATTTGTATTTGATAAACCCCCTGCTGTTTTGGGTCAAAGAAGGCTCCAGAATGGTGGGGGAAAAAATCATTATTTTGCCTAATAAATAAATTACTTGCCTATATTTCATGTATCACTAAAGTCTGCCAGTATCGAGGGCTTAAATAATAAATAGCAAATAGCTCCATTCATTTATTAATAATAATGCATCTTTTCTTCCTCTTACCATATTTAAGGGCAATGGATTCAACAGTAGTCAGGTGGAAGGACAAATAGTCAGGCCACTGGGAACACTTAAAATTTTCCAGTTTAAGGTGAACTTGTCAGCACTGACAGCCCTTTTCCCTTCATCCTGGGCTGTGTGCTGTCAGTGGTAGAAGCTTTTGGGCTTCAAAACTGCAAAACCCCTTGGAAAGCTGATTAGTTAATGGAGTTTGTACGTGTGAGTGTTCCTCAAATGAAACCCCATTTTCAATTAGTCATCACAATACCTGTTCAGCAGAGCATGGAGGGACCTCACTGCCCTTGGCAGGTTTGATGTTTGTGACACCTCTGGTGGGGCAGCCCCGCCCTGGGCTGGGCAGGTGGCGAACAAAGGCATTGGGCAGGCAAGGTGCAACAAGTAGGAGGCTGATCCAGATACAAGTCTCTCTTACCTTCAGCAAACCGAAGAGATATGTTTTATTTGTGGCTGTTCTCAGCACCAACCGCTCATTCCCTTTCTGACATAATCCCCATCTATGTCAACCTGACTATTTTTAACAGTCATTCCTTTTCATGGCTCTTCGATTTAAGTGAAAATAAAACACAAGCAGTTTGCCAGAGAGGTGTGGGTTTCTCGAGCTCTGACACCACCAGACAAATGCCCTTCTCCCAGAAGGAGGTTATTGCAGATGACTGCCAGTGCAAGGAGTGGCATGAGTGTGTACATGAGTCTTAGAGATTAAAGCCCCTGACACCACCAGCCTGGAGGGATAGATGGATGAGCACAGATTTCACCATCATACCTTAATCCAACAACCTCCACGGAGAGTTAAGAGAACTCAAGCACAGGCCCACAGATGACCACACCCACCACTGTTCCTCCAGAAGAAAAAGAGAGCTGGAACCTCTGTATTCATGTAGGTCATGGCATCATCAGGCCTGGTGATGGAAAATGAACTCCTTTCTTTGTCCAAACTCCCAGTGGGATGGACAGGATGTAAGCAGCCTCACAATAACCACAAAGTGGCCTTTGTCACTTAACTGGAGGGTTACTCTTTCTTAAGGGCCAGGAAGAAGGCACTCTGAATTCTCAGTATCCCTTGACCAACACACACCCGTTTCTGACAAAATAAAAAGCCAAGAAAAGAGAAAATTGTCTCACATGCCACCACATGTATCAGACATCAGACCATGCTGAAATCTGGGAGCTTACAGCCTTGGATAGGAGTGCAACCAGTATTTCAGTTGTCACTGTTAAGAAAATAAAGTGTGGTGGCACTCAGTCAGGATGCAGTGTCTTCACGAACGTGCCCTGCTACCCTCCAAAGGAATTTAATCACACAGCCAGCTACAGGAACTTCACTTCCAACTGCCTACAGAGTGCAGGCTTGTGTTTAAAGCAGATTATTTCTTACAGCCTAACCCACTGTGAAGTGCAGTTATGTTTTTCTACAAGATTTAGCTACAGGGCAAAAGACTTCAAGCATCTAAAAATACAGATGAGAGATCCGGCATGATACTGCTGACCCAGTCTAATAGGACCCTTGATAGCCAGATGAGTTGGGTCACATCCTACCTCTTGTTTCCTTAAGCTTGAAGTGTCACTGGCTCTTTTCAGACCTAAGTAAATTGCTTCTTTTCTTTTGGCTACTCCTTAAGCTACCCTAGGCACCAAGCAAAGAAAGTAAACACATGGCAAAGGCACAATAGGCAGAACGGACTTGATCTTTGTTTAAAGCACAGGGTCAGCTCCTCGCTGTGAGCAGATTTTCCTCTTTGGAAACAGGTTCATGTTTATGTTTTAAGTTCCAGCAACATGCTCTGGATTTTCAACATGTGCAGCACATCTGCTCCAGCCCAGATTTATGAACAAATCTGCATATAATTGTGCTGGGCTAGGGTGTTGTTGTTGTTGTATTCCTCCACACTCACCCCCCCCTTATACCCACCCTTTAAATAAAATGGTTTTGTCCAGAGCTGTATAAACCCCCTGATTCCAAGCCATATAATTTTATGGACAGGGAAAAAAAAAAAAGTTATTTTGTATTGCACCTGAGCTCATTAAAACCCCCAAATTCCATAATTTTACACTACCATGTGCTGCATATCGCATTTAGTACCTAGCAGAGTAATTGCTTACAGTCCTCAGAGTGAGTGCACATAAGGTGGAGAAATGATGGAGCAGGTGGGAGAGCCACCCTGGCAACTGCAGGTTTACATCCCTGCCCAGCTGACGTGAAGCTGTGTGGATGAACAGTTCAGAAGCCCAGAATTAGGGTCCTTTGTTAGCCCTGTGGTGGGGGCCAAGGCCCAGACGTCAGCTCCCAGTGAATGCTGTGGCTTCTGTAACGGACCAGGCAAAACAAACAAGTCTGTGGGATACAGACTGGGAAGAGGGAGAAACCAAGGATAAGGGGGTCAAGGTGAAAAGTCCAAGGTGTCACAGGAACCGGCAGCTTAAACAACTTAACTGGACGTCCCAAGGGAAAATAAGCCTGGAATAATTCAAGAGAAAGTGAGCTGCCCAAGAACTCTTCTGTGGTGACATTCAAGGTTTCCTAATTTGTTCTTGAAAGTAAACCAAAACCTTTTGTGCATCTTTGCAAAGGAAATTGTGTCAAAACAGCTGTTTCTAAATAAAAAAGGGTTTGCACTCTCCCTGTCTCTGTGAGCAAAGACTCTGTGAAACTGCTTTTGCCACCATGTCTTGGCTGCATGAGGATCTTCTGGGATGGGAAGAGGAGACGAAGGTGCAAGTAGATTTATTGTGTGGTCACACACACTCTATTCTGGTGGCTGTACTATTTGGAGACCAAATTCTCCTTATTTAACATTAAGGGCTTGCTCAAGCAATCCGGTCACAAAGGTCACCGTGCTCAGTGCTCCAAGGGCACATCCCAGTGATGTTTGTCTCAGTCTATAGGCTACCCACCCTGATGTCTCAGGACAGATTTAGGCCTCCAGCCTGTAAGAGAGAAAGTTTTCCAAAAAATTGTTCATGCATGGGTTGCTCAAGGGCACATAGGAAAAGTGTAGCAGAGCAACTCATTTTAGCCATGGCTCCCAAGTCCCACCCATGTGCCCTAATCACTAGGCTGGTATCAGAGCTGCTGATAAGCTCTGAGTGATTTCCTTGTGCCTGGAACTGCAAGTGTGCTCTGCTTGAGATTCTCCAGTGTCTTATCTGCAGCCTCTTAGATAGTTAAGATTAGGAAGCCAGAAAAAGACAGAGAAAACAGTGTTCACAAAAAAATTGTGAGCAGGGGCTGATTGAAACAGGCAATGTGCCAATGTACCCCTACACAGACAGGGAATGCTTACAGGTTGTGCTTAGTAGCCTGGTTTCCTAAGGAAGCAAAAAAACAAAACAAAACAAAACAAAACAAAACAAAAATCTCTGGAAATCATTGAAACCAAAAAGTAGTTTTGCAATGCTCAGAGAAGACTAATATTTTGGTAACACATAACTATGCTCAGCCTTAAATGGTGGGAAAGGTGGAAGGCTCTAACCTTGACATTAGGAAACTTCTGACATTTAGAGTTTCAGAAGTCTCTCAGCTAGGAACAACTTGTTTCCTTTTTTTTTTTTACTGTAGTCCCTCCTCATTTAAAACATATAATGAATGTGAACAGTCATCAGTCTGTAAATACTGGGTTTAAGTTCACTAGAGCTTTGTTGAGATATCCCTCCTAGGTAACAAGTCTGTGGCTCATTAGTCCCTCATTAGCAAGATAGAAATAAAGACGCAAAAGGAAAAAAAAACCATTCTCCGAAGATATTGTAGCAGTCTAATTGCCTGCAAGGAATTCTTAATAATGTTTACTAATGCCTTTTCAGCATTGCCAATTTTATAATGTTCCAGATGTGACGTTGCTGTTCCCTGCTGTGATATTACCAAGTCTGCTAAGGCACTACTAAGTTTGCAAAGATTTTAGCCCCATCTTATGTCACTGCCTTGAAACAACATCCGTTGGGGCTTTCCAGCATCATATTTGTACTTTTGAAAAAAAGGATCAGAAAACCCCTGTCTGATCCACTGTTTATACAGAACTAAGTAAATTCAATCCCAACCCGTACTGGCTGGAGCCAACAGCCTGGGCATCACAGCACTATCAGAAACTCACAGTTCAGCCACATTTGCTTTTCTTTTTAGTTGTTTTTCTTTTAATATATTGGTTTAGACTTTTTGACATTAATTGGTTCCTTATTTGTAGAGAAATATCTTTTGTTTGGGATATGATTTTATATTGTAAGCAGCATTTGGAATATAAAACAAGCAGATGTTTGCAAGGATCTGAAAGAAAAGCTCACAGCATCCCTGTGTTATGCTTTACAGCCAAGCAAAGGAACAAAGCAGGCAGAAAATATGCAATTTTGAAACAAATGAGTTTTAACCTAAATTTCACTGAAGTTTCTTGGTGTTCTGGGAACAAGCAGGCTCTCCACCTGAGTCAGATTTGTATGCCATTGGGAATATGTAAATAAATATCTTTTTTGGCTGAATTTACTAAGGAAAGAAAGCTTGTGAGATTATCATGTTTGTCATTCTTCCCATGTAACAACTTGTGTACCTGCTGAGAAGATCTACAGCCAAACTGAAAACAGGGTGGAATTCTCCATGATTTCAAATTCCTGGAAAGAACTTGGTAGAGAAAAGAGCCAGTATTAATGCTTCTAGGATGTGTGTGTGGTGTGAGCAATCTGTCCATATTCAAGGAGGAATCACAGAATCATTAAGGTTGGAAAAGAGCTCCAAGATCATTGAGTCCAACCTGTGACCCATCCCCACCATGACAACCAGCCCAGAGCACTGAGTGCCACGCCCAGTCATTTACGGAACACTTCCAGGGATGGTGACTCCACCACCTCCCTGGGCAGCCCCTTCCAATGCTTAACAATCCTTCCAGTGAAAAAATTCTTCCTGATGTCCAATCTGAACTTCTCGTGGTGCAGTTTGACACCATTTCCTCTTGTCTTGTTACTAATTGCCTGAGAGAAGAGTCCAACCCCCACCTCCTTTTCTCCAGGTTAAACATCCCCAGATCCCTCAGCTGCTCCTCACAGGAATTGTTCCCTTCACCAGCTTCATTGCTGTTACCCACATTACCATATGTGCCCTTCTCTGGACATGAGAAGGAAGGAAATTTTATATTGGAAAGAAACAGCAAGAACACCCCAACCGGAGGGAAAGCCTCTCTAGGACAGAGAATCCTGTCATGACACAAAATTCATAAAAAAGCATGTTTTCTTGTTGTTATTCACCAGGGACCAAGTTGTGTTTCTAAATTTTTTTTATTCTGGTTTCCCACATGGGTTGCTTATCTCCCACGTTCCCAGGCTCTGGAATGTTCTTCAGGGTCATGTTGGCCATAACCTGCATGGCCACTGTTGCACACCTTCAGAGTTGGCTGCACCTGCTGGCACTGTCCAGCCTGTCTCTGTCAAAATGATCCAGATGAGCTACACTTTTCCTGATAGTTTGGAGAAGGAGTAGCCAGGATCCTTTCACCAGAACTGGGTTAGGGAGGAAATGTACAGGTATTCCACCAGATTTAAGGGATATGGCTTTGGGGCAGTGAGAAGCACCTGTGTAGCAGCCTCAGCTCTAACTGAAATGGTAATTATGGCCATATCCTAATGCACAATCTCAGGATCAAAGTAAGGTCTGATTGTGAACAGTGAGGGAGACAAGAGTCTCATTATACTTTACAGTTCTATGGCATCAAACCCTAAAAGATCAGTAAGAACAATCTGCTTTCTGAGTATCTCTCCACCTGCTCATTCAAAAAGCTTTGACACAAAAAAGTATATATAGGCTTATTGTGACCTGTTTCATTAGTTAAGCAATGCAAAACTCTTCTGTTTTTCTTAAATTTATCACCCTGCTCCTAAAATATTGGCTCTGTCAATTAATGCTAAGTTCCTTATGCCTGTCAGACCATGGTAATACTATCCAGGAGGGTACCCTGTCCTCTTCTCTCTTCCCACATCCACACAAGGGGGACATGCAGCAGTCTAGTCCCCTTGGCTGGTGATGTTAAAAAGTTCCCGTTTCCAGCTCTGAAGGTCCCCCGTTAATTTTCCCAGTATATCAGCCAAGATGGTGGTCCTCACATTTGCACTCTTTTTAGTAGTTCCAAGCTGACATCACATTCCCCTCTATTTACTCTTTTTCCAAGTTATATATATATCCTTAGCCTAAACCAGTGTTGAGCCAAGGTTCCTCCAAGCAGACCCAAATCAAGTGATCTGTGGAGCCAATGGGAATCTTTCTGCAGACTCCAGCCAACTCAGGATCATAAAGTACTGAACCCACCAACATCTGCAAGATCTGGAGGCATTCCAATATGGATTCAGATTGGACATCAGCCACTCAGGCCCATCTTAATTCATAAATCAACATACCCAGATTTCTCTTCTCTGGATCCCCTCCAGTTTGTTAATGCGGTTCTGTTAACGAGGTGCTTAGAACTAAGCACAATATCCCCAGTGCAGTCACATGAGAGCTGTTACATTCCTACTTCATAATGTTATGTCTCCACATCTCCCAGCCAGAACTGCACTGACTTCACCAGCTACCATGTTTTGTTGCAGCCTTGAAACCCTTACCCTGTCACTCTCATTCACTGAGGGCTGTACTTTGCTCCACAGGTTATTGTGGCACAGTCAGCAAGGCTCCTCGCTCAGGACTGGCAATGCAAGCAAGGAAAGCAGAAACTGATCCCAGGGAAAGAATTCATATCTAGATTTTTGAACTGATAAACTGAGACAGCAGAATAATTGTAAATGTCATCGCTGCTGCTTTCCTGAGCAATAATCTATTTTCCTCATTGGGATAAATGATTTGGCCATCAGTCTCCCGGTTTAGCCATTTGGGAACTGGATTATTGCTTCATAAACTGTGCAACTCATTCCTATTACTGTTTAATTGCATTGGGCAGAGAAAGGGGGAAAAAGATTTTGCAATTTCTAATGGAAATCTCCCAGAAGCACTCTCTTTTTGTTACTTTCCTCAATAGTTAAGGCATTCCAATCCAAAATTTTCCTCTGAACAAAGAGCATAATTTCTCTTAATACACTTCTGCCAGTGCAGCTCCTCCTTCCAGCACACTGCTCCTTTCCTGGACCTGGATGCTCAGTGTTCCTTACCACCTCCTGTAGTGAGATTACACTGTCTCCTAGGCAAACATTTGCTGTAAAATCTCAGCTATATATTTTGGTCTGAGTTTACATCTCGATTTCCTATCACTAGCAGCAGAAGCTGTGCTTGAAACGCTTCGTTCTTTCCATCCTTTTTTTTGTCGTTGTTGCCTGCAAGCTCTTCAGACCAGTCACTCCCTCCTGTTCTTCAGGGAACCTCCGTCCAGCACTTCAGTGGCTGCAGTCGTGGAATTATGACATATTCTGTCTCCCAAAGCAAGAGATGTAGCTGAGGGGGGAAAAATGGCTTGGTCTACAGTTTTTTCATTCTTAAACAGTGCAGCATTCACTCCTGTCTGTAGCATGTTTTCCAGCACTAATCTCCTCCTCTGACACAGCACTGAGAAGTCAAGATGAGTTCAAAGAAGCTCTGTTCAGTTGTTTGAGAAAAGGCTGAGTCCCTGGTTTCTAATTATCTAACACCGACACTTGTTTCCCTTTAGGAAACTTGGACAAATATCTTTTAATAATATTTCTTTCTAATTCCAGGAGGTGGTTGAAGTGTTTTCATCAGAATGATTCTCAGGAAAAATACCTTTTCAACAAACATGGAAATTTTTGCTAGCCAAAGCATTTAACCTGGTTAGTGCTTTTTACAGGTTTTATGAAAACCCAACAAAGGAAATGAACAAGGAGTTTCTTCGTGAAATGTTTTCCCTTACGATATTCAGTGTTTGCTTTTCAAAATGTGACTTTGTAATAAGTCTAAAAACCTGTACCAAAAGATACATTTTAAAATTTTGATCACTGTAATTTTCATAGGAAATATGAAACAAATAAAAATGAAGTTAGGAAACATTTCTGAGCAGAAATGAGAAGGAATTTGGTAGAATGAAATACCAGTGTTTTAAAAATAAAGCTATTTTTTACCTCTGCAGGAAAAAAAACTGAGAACTTCCTGGGCTTACTGTGTCCCAGACAAGCCTGAGAAGCTGCAAGCCAACTTCTCCCTTAAGCATTGCCATGTGTTCTCCCACACTGCTCCACCCACTTGTGCCAAAAACCTGTCCAATTACCTATCCTCTGGTAAACCATCTTATTGTTTCCTCATGCTTAGTGCTTACAGACTGCTCCTATCGCTGTCTATCAATCCAGCAGCCAGCTGACCTTTCTGTCAAACTCTGGGTATCCCACTGCAGTAAGATTTCCCCAAACCACGTCTGCCCAATTTCTCCAATTTCTCTAATTCATCCATTGCTGTGGGGTTCATCCCTGGCCCATGAGCTCTCTGGGGCTGGACCTGCCTTCTACAGCACCTGGCCAGGGAGCTCCTGTCCCCACAGGGCTGCAGGTCTTACCTGGGATTCCCAGGTGCTCTTCTTATATCAGTTAAAAAACAACCAACAAATAGGAGGAATCTGTGACAATGGAGAGCTTGAGCATAACTGGAGACAACTCATATTCTGATTTTCAAAGCGGGCAGTTCCCTTCTACAGAATATCAACGCTGTTATCACAAAGGAAGAGGGAATATTTGGCACTGGAGTTAATTGTTGATTAGTAGGTGTTGATTTTAACATGCTGCTGTGCATGTCCTAGTAAGGGAGGCAGTTGCAATAAGATATTGATAGAAAACTACCTACTTGAACTTAAATAAATAGAGAGGTGAAGAGAAAATAAGGTGAAGAGCATCTTCTGCATTAAGATTAGCTTGAGAAAAAAACCCTCCAGCACACAGTATCTTTAATCATAGATAGGGTTGGACTCGATCATCTTGGAGGTCTTTCCAACCTAAATGGTTCTGTGATGATGTGGGGAAGCAGATGCCTCTAAAGAAGCCCTGAGGTTGAAGGCTGAATTTCTGCCTGTCCAGCTGGCGCTGCGTTAGGGTGACAGCCCCTGTGGCAGCAGGGCTCTCCGAGAGTTTCAGCTCCCTGGGATACCAAAGCTCGCTGGCAGGATGTCCGGCCAGCAAGGAAACACGCTGGTATTTTTAACAGGAGGTTACAGGGGTGACAGGCTGGGACAGCAGCAGGTCAGATGAAAGGCTCGGCAGGCCAAGTTATCAGACATAGTTTCCTCCGGTGAAATTCCGGCTGGAGATCTCCTATCAGGCTCTCCTCGCTCTGTTTCTGGGACACACACACTCCTGCCTCCCGCACAAGTTTGCAGTTTCCAAGGAGACCACACGCTGCTCACCCCGGAGCCCGGCCCCGATGACCGGGTGACTTCACTCGGTCAGGGAGCCCATAAAACAGCGCAGCCAAAGCGATAGCGCTGAGCCTGACTCACTGCCATATTACTGAATCCTAGAGGACATATGAACCTAATGATGGGTTGTTCGCTTTGCTTTTTCATTAGGGCTGTTACGATGAGACCTAGACATGGTGTCACTGCTTGGAGACAGCCCGAAGAAAAAACACTCCTGTGGAATCGCGGGCTTCAAAGAACTGATCCCAATAATTGTGTTACTCGGTTTCCTGGAGGAAGATAAATATGAGAAGTCAATTTCATAATTGTAACGGTATAAAAATACACTAAAAATTCAACATTTATAACATCAAGCAAGTTCACACCAAGATCAAAGATTAAACATTGGCTACATTCCTACAAGTATGAAATGTATCAATTAGGTAGTGTGGCTAGGTGTCAGGACATGGGAATCTGGTGCCTTTCTTAGTTGCTGACTTCCTGAAGGACTTTGGAAAACTCATACAGGACATAGATTTCATAGGGGGTTTTTGTAAGGCAATACGTATCTCCACCTGAAAATTAGGCTCTGGAAATAGCTTTTTCAAACTCCAAGCCATAAAAAGACATCAACATGTAAATTTTCCCTAGGAACCAAATAGAAATTAGAGTTCTGGATGCCTTTGTGTGTGTAACCTTCACTATTTCTGTGGCCTTAATTCCCTATGTCTTGAGTAAGAACACTGGAGTTTATCTGACTGGAGTGGAGTCAAAATAAGAATTTTAAACTAATTATGAAGCACATATAGTAGTGTGGAAAACTAGATAATAGTTTCTGTTGCAGCAGTGTTGGAAGAAGGCCCAATTCAGGACCATGAGAGAAGGAAGCAGAAATAATGCATATGGCAGGATAATTCACAGGTGCCAGTTGCAACCCAGCTGATAAAGAGTGCTGTACAGTTGGCAGCATTCAGTTTTCTCATGACATTGTATCAGCCATGGCTGTAGCAAGGAAAGGAGCAAAGGATGCTATTTACCCCAAGTAAAATATTCAGCTGTTTAGGAATTAAGTATTTCAACATTTCTTCTGAAGAGTGTATTAAAAAAAAAAAAACCCTTCATGCATCCAGCACAGGAAAACTGAACATTTGTATTCATTCATTAGACATATGCTGCTTTCCATCCATTCAGGTTTTGTCTATACCAACATTTGTAGGGAATTTTGAGGTCATCTTGCACTTTCACCATATTCCTTGTCTATGGAATAGCTCACAGCCTTTGCCAAAATCATTCTCATAGTGCTTCTTGTCTAAAAATCTGGGCTGGTTTGGGTACAGGCCTATGAGCTACTTCTAGGCACGTCTTGATGGGATGTCTGCTATCACCCAGCACACTTGGACATGTCCCAGACCAAGAGATAAAATGAAAGCAGCATGGGGCAGAAATTTGACAGAATTCCCATGAACCTGCCTGAAAAGAAACCCAGTAAGTTCAGGGTAATTTTGCAGTGGGTCCCAACTGTTAATGTAGGACTGAAGCTGTGTTGATTGGCTAAATAAGCAAACAACACAATTTTGGAGTAAGTGATTGCAAGAGGCAGGTCTCGAGTGCTTCCACTGGGTCAGAGATATTTGCTCCCAAGTCTTGCCCAAACACCAACCCTAAATGAATGCTTCCCAAGCAAGTTCAGTCCTGACTGACTTATAGTTTATAACACTTTAATATTTTGATTGCTGGACAATTGCAACAACTCACAGTGGACAAACAGCTGAACAAAGCATGTCTACAACAATCACATCAATATCCCTTAACTGTCCTAGTAAAGAAGGCAGTTACAATGAGATATTGAAGGAAACCTATCTACTTGAACTTAAATAAATAAGAGAGTTGCAGAGAAAGTAAGGTGAAGAGAATCTACTGCATTGACGTAAAGATTAGACTTGGAAAAAGAAAACTCCGAAGTATTAATTTATTCCTTCCTTCAGAAAGGATCCACTTTAAAAACCTATATCCTACACTAAAAGTAATGAAGAGGAAAATCCACTTCACTCTTCTGCCATTAAGGAAACAGTTAATGGGTTCAGCAAAAGGTGGCAGCCTGAGACCTGTGGAGCTCTGTTTGCTTTGTTAGTGACTGACAGTGTCCCTCTCAATTTGTTGTATGAATTGTTTTTTTGAAGATAAAATGCTTCTCTTTCCACTCTTCCAAATGTTGCTCCAGGAGTAGAGATTACCCAAAAAAATGTGCTGCATGCATTAGAAATTGCAGCCCCAGGAAAACAGCCCTTGATAGAGCAGATTTTCTCTCTTACTGTTGAGTTTCCCACGCTTCCCAGCCAGACTCTGCTGGCCAGGGCTCAGAGCCTGACTCTCGCTGTGAAAGTACGGGAAGCTGTTTCATCCTTGCAGCTGACTGACCCTGGGTGTCCGAGCTGTAGGGGCTGCACTGGACATCAGAAGACAGAGCTTGTCTCAGAACAGCCCTCCCTAACAGGCACTGTTAAGGTCTCCAGTCCCCTGGCACCGTGGCCACTTGACAACCCTGTAACACATCCCTGTGTGAGGAGAGGAGAAACCTCACTGTCCGGGTGGGGAACAAACACAAGGCTCCAGTGGAGAGGGCAGAAAAGGAAGCCCTGTGGCTTTCAATCCCAGGCTGTATCCAGCTCCTTCTTTTGTACATCAATTTGCTCCTCCTCTTCCATCCACACAAAATGACAAGGCAACTCAAAGGCTTTGTCCGTAGGAGTCTTTCTGCTATGGCAACCAGAGGTAGCACACAATGTGCTGGGTTGTCTGCTTATTCAGCTCACACTGGCTCTGGAATCTGTTATAACCTGGTGGAAGAAACATGTATTTTTGGGGACAGGGAGATGCTTGGGTGCCTACCAGCCAGGAGTGCAGGGTATGGGATCCCTTGTCCTTCCTTCTCCCTCTCTTTTAAAGCCAGCAACTCATCCTTAATTTTAGGTCTTCACTTCTCTACTTGCAAGATACAATTCTGCCTATTCAGTGGAGCCCTGTGAAATTTATCACCTAGCTAATATCTTGCAAATTATTCTGGGCATTCCTAATGTTATCTGTATAAGGCAGAACTGTCTGAGCTCTTATCACGAATCGGGATCCCATTGTGTTCAGAACAAATAAGACCCTATAAACAGCAGCACAATGGAACAAACACTGGCACATCTGCAGATGCAGCAGTGGATACCATTTGAACCTCACTTTTTTCTTAAGTCTCCCACACCACATTCAAAATATTCTGCAAAATCCCACTTCCTGTCCTGACCCTGCGGCAAGAAGGAACACGGAAACCAGGGAGAGCAGGAAATTCCACTCAAATTCCAGCTGCAATCATTTCTGTGAACAGGAGGGACAAAATGCAGCAGAGATTGTGGCAGATAAATGTCATGTCTCAAAGAGGCAACCAGTAAAGAATAAGGTCTGGGATAGGGTGCAGGTCACACATGGCAGTGGAAGTAGACAGCCCAAATCATTGCCTTACAGGTTCTACATCAATATTAATTAAGAATTTACTTTACATAAATAAGACTAATATTGCTAAAGGTGTCTGGTTGAATTTCTTTTTCCCAATGACAGCTGGATAGAACTTCACCTCAGCTTTTAGGAGGTGGGAGGAGAGACTGGAAATCATTCAAAGGCTTTTTAAATCATTACTGTAGATCTTACTGTTATAGTTACCAGAATGAAATTAAGAGTGCAACCCACATACCCTTCTTGAACAAAGAAAAGGAAGTATCACAGTTTTGCTTAATGTCTTTGCTGGGCCTCTCTTGGCCCATGAATCTGTCCTGGAATATGTCAAAAGCAGGAAAAGTAAGACCAGGAGCTTGAAATCAGTGCCAGCAGAAGACGTGGATCTTCTGACGTTATGAGAATTAACTTGGTGTATTTCTCTCCAATATTTTAAACCTAGACTTAAAAATATTTAGCTTCTGTTGGTGAGCATGAGTGTGCAAGGCAGAAAGAGAACTGCATAACTCTTGAGGTGGGGTCTGCATAGGGATTTGCCATGTTAGAAATGGGTCCTTTACTTAAATCATCACATGGGAATGGTGCAAACTCAACACACAGACAGGTCTGAGAGGGAGCAACCACCCTGACTGCACTGGAGATAACAAAAACTATCTCTTCCCAACTCTTCCAAGGCTTTGCAAATGGAATCACCACCACCCCATAGTCTATTTGCCTGCTAGAAGGCAGCCTTTTCCATCTGGCAGGGGATGTTGCCAGATCTTCCTCTGCCCTTTCCATTTGCCATCTTCCCAAAGGACTTGCCAAAACAATACAAAAAAAGGAGTCAACATCACTGTGACAAGTTGTCTCCTGCTACTATGCCAATAAAAATTGCCTTCCTTACACCACACTTCCCTGAACCTGACATCTGTCCTAAATCTCAAGTCATACATCCCACTCTTCCATTAACATGAGTCATCCTACAGACGCCCTTCTGCTACTCTTAGAGTTGTGTCAGAAAGAATCATTGACTTATTGTCAGCAGATTCAGCCTACCATGTTAATGGTGTCTGCAGAGCCCTCTTCCCTGATCATCTTGTTCTTACATCCCCAAAAATGCTGGAAAATACTTGCTGAGCTGTAGGATGTCAGAAGCAAGGAAAGAATTGCCTGTCCTATACTGCTACTCTGCCTGCAGCAGAAAGGGTAATTTGCCACATTTTGGAGTTCTCTACCTTGAAGCAGAGCAGATAAAGAGCCTTTTCTCAGGAATTCTCACAGCTTCAAGCTGCCTAAATAAAAGACCTGGTGCTAGGTATACTTTTGAGAATTTCAGGAAACATAGATGAATTTCTCTACAGAGATTATGGGCATTATATACAGGAATCCTAGCTCCAGATGTTTAAGAGTAAAATACCAGGACTTCAGAGTGGACAGTTGCATAAGAATAGAAAAGACAATGAATGTCTTATGCCTTCAACCATAAGCTATTTACAGCCCTTCTGTTTTTAAAGCAGAGACCAAATGGGGAAGAGGCTTCCTTTAAGGGGCAGGGGCCATGGCAAGTCCTGGTAGTTGTTTTCATTATTCCATCAACTTGGTGTCTTGAAAGATTTATTAACTCATTCTCTTTCTTGGTCTTTTATTTCTATTTTTAAGTCTCTGATGTTGCCTCTATTCTCATGCACTTCACAATGCCCTTTCTGCAAAGTCAGTGGAGATCAGTCTCAGCCTTCATCTTTTCCACAAATGGGAACCTAAATATTTGCAGAGCTGGGGGTGTCTGTGGTTGTGCTAAGATCCAGGAAGTCAAGCAATTAAGACAAATGTTTGCCTAGTGTAAATCAGCACTGAGACTTTACCTAATTTCTGATGGGAATAAGAAAATCCTTACAAGATCAGACTGCAGGTTAATATTGCCCTTTTCAGCAGGGAACTAATGCTGTGAGGGAGGTGCAAAAAACCTTTCAAAGCCTGATTTCCCTTAGAATCACAGAATCACTCAGGTTGGAAAAGGTCTTTAAGATCACCAACTCCAGCCACTAACCCAGCACTGCCAAACCCACCACTAAACCACGTCCCAGAGTGCCACATCTATGTCTTTTAAATATCTCCAGAGACAGTGACTTCACCACGTTGCTGAACAGCTTTGCCCAGTGCATGACAACCCTTTTAGTGAAGAAATTTTTCCTAATGTCCAATCTAAACCTTCTCTGGTGTAACTTAAGGCCATTTCCTCCTGACCAGTATGCCCATAGCTCCTTTCAGCCACAGGAATCTAAACACCATAAGGCTTCCATGCTTTCTGCCCTCCCCAACATCAGTGACTTCTGTCTAGAGTGTTACCTGGGGTAATGCAGTGCAGCCACACTGGTAGAAAGGGCAGTAGGGACCCCTCTGCCCTGACTTGGCACGCACAACATGAAAAGCAGCTGCCTGGCATCTCAGGGAAGCACTCAGACTTGGCAGAAGAGGACCCCACTCCAGCAAGGCTGAAGATGGATTGCAGGAAGGAGATCTGCTCTGTGACTGCTGGGGAAGGAATCCTAGCACACCTCTGTTCCCCGTGGCTCATCTGTGATCCCTCACAGTCCCATCCCCAAGACAAAAGCACAGGGTGTGGGCAATCAGTGCAGCTAATTGCACACACACAGAGAGCTCAGTGCTCCAGGACATTCCCACATGTCCCCCACCAGCAGCCAGTTGGGGACTTCGGTGTCAGCGAGGTTCAGATGAACCAGTTCATTCCAAACCCTCTCAGCAGTGGCCAGCAGGCTGCCATGGAACAACCCCGTCTCTGAGACAGGCAACCACCTTGGCTATAATTAAAGATAATTATTCAAAGGTACCCTGTTCATGTAGCTCAGAAGCTCCCTGCATGAGCATGTAGGCAGCAGGGCTGTTTTTCTTCATAAAAACTTATGAGGAACGCTGCGCAGATTAACAGCTTTAATGACAAAAATTACCGCTTACAACACTGACTTCAAATCAAAGAACAATATCTGCAGACAGATATTTTCATGGTTTTCATAACAATTCATTATAGGTGGCACCAAGGGATTATATTTTTATTTCCCTTGTGTCATTTCTCTCAGACTCAGGTTCATTTCTCTTAATGAGGCAGCAGAAGATAAAGGGCAGTGAAGGCTCCTCCAATGCCTCTGCAGAATGTGAGTTTAGGGGCAAAGTGATAACTGATCCTCTAAAGGAAGAGGGAGGGCTTCGAGAGGGGGGAAGAGGGAGAGTGATGGGTTGGGATGCTCTCTGCCATAATGAACCAAAATTAAGACATAAATTCTCCTACCTTTGTTCCGACCAGATCTAACAAAAGGGATTCAGCTTTTTAATGAAGAATGGATCAGTAGCAAAATTATTAGCTAATTAATTGTAGAGGGAAGGGAAAGAAAGAGGAAAGAAAAAAATCTTTGGCTGAAAGGACAGGACTGAAAAATCTTCTAGTAGGCTCTCAGAATAGGAAGGAAGACCTTGAATTCTGGAAGATTTTGCTCAGACAGCAAGGCCCCTCTTCACACAGAGCTTGGGATGGCAAGGCAAAGGTTGAAGCAAGAAGGAGTAAGAATTAACCAGAGCTCAAAGTGGGGTCCAGGATTCCCCTGGTAGTACCAGCCTTGTCAGGACTGAGTAGAGGTTCCCAGTGAAACTGGATGGAAATTCTCCTGTGAAATACTTTTCTGTTGGAAAATAATGTGGAGACAGCACAAAAGGGTTCCTGGGAGTGTGGACTCCTGGCACAGACTCAGGAGGCCAGGCAGCTGTTTTGTTTCTAAAACCAAAAACATCAACTCAAATGCTTCAAAGTCTTCTGAGAACTAAACAAACTGAGAACTGGCATTTCCAATCCATGGAAAGCCTTCTCATTCCTGAGTTTTGTTCCAGCATTTGTTTGAACAATTTTGGTTTCCTGTGAGTGGGGCAATCTGTGTTTCAACAAGTTCTGCCCATCAGTTAGGGCCACAGGGCTCCCAGCATTTGTGGCTCAAAGGGGGGAAAAAAAAAAAAAAAAGATTATTCAGGGTTTCCTCTATTTTCAGGATTCCATTGGCAGAAAAGATGCTATTTGAACTCACCCCTTTGTACTCAAAGGGGAACAAAACTGAAATTGGGGCTATCACAAAAACCCAGTAAAGGGAATTGCTTTCTTTGGGTTAATCCTAATTCAGATCCTCCTTCTGTCTGCTCTAAGTAGTGCTTTCCTGAAAACCAGTATTTTAAATGCTGCTAGAGTTGGGCAAGAGCCTGGGAGCCTGGATGGGTAAATATATCTGACAAGGCATAGACACAGGAGACAAAGGGGCTAGACAGGGAAAGGGGAAACCAAGGATAAATGAGATACAGTCAGTGGCATTTGTATGTGTTTGGCTGTGGGGAAGACAATCTTGAGAAAGACGAAAGATGTATTTTTATCATAACCCCTTTCCCTCTACTTATTCTTGGCTCCCAACTTTTCACCCTCTAAATGCAAAGGGAATAGCCATCCTTTTGAGATGGGTAGGCTAGACTGAAACTGAGCCTCACTTCATGAAGTAATTATTTAAGGAGTATTTAGCCCACACTCTTTCTGCCTCCTTCAGATTATGAGGAATCCTTCCTGCCTTGGCAGGGCCCTGAGTCACACAAAAAGCTGTTTCATACCTGCCTTCCTGCCCTGCACCAGCACTAGAGAGCACAGGCTCAGGAATGGAAAAACACAGGACTAAGGACTTCTAAGGTCCCCTCCTGCCCTGTCTCCAGTGAGCTCCAGGAAACTACAAAGATGACCTTCCAAAAAAAATTTTTAAATAATACCTATATCTATATCTATTTAATCTCTATATATCTCACATGGGTAATTATTTGCCTTCTGCTTCCCATATTTTTCAGACTTTTCAGTTGAAATCAACAGGGCTTGAATCATGTCTCTCGTTTAATGAAGGCTGAGCTTCTTGTGGACTCACATGACAGCAGGAGGTGCTGCTCACTGAAAAGCCCAGGATGGTGGGAGACTTTGATAATATCACGAGAGTTGGTAACATGGGCAGAGGACTTTGAATAAAGCTGTCTGACCTCCTTGGCCCAAGTGCTTTTACAGCCAAGCAAAACAATTTCTCTGGACTCTAATGAATAGACTTCTGTCATTGTTCATCATAATAATGCCCCGATCCTGGCAAGATTACCTAGATGCTACCATAATCCTGCTAATAAGTGATGATTATAAAACACACACTTGAGGAAAAGGAAAGGTAGAATCTGGATCTTTTGCCCCAGTCTCCTCCCAAAGGAAAGCAGGATAATAAATGACTCCTGACTGTGATATATGACAAAGAGCCTTTACCACATCAGAGTCTGCTACAGCAAAATCCAGCCAGCTCACTCAGTTTTGTCCATAAAAATACTGCTCTATTCAGTGCGAGAGGCCTGATAAATGGGGGGGACCATACTGAAGACATGTCTAGTGACATTTTTTTTCTTTCTGGGAGAAACAGCTGGAGACAGAAAAAAAAAGATTAATTGTGTTTTTGTGAAACAAGCATTTTTTCAAGCCACAAAACTTCCTCATGGTACTATGGAAATATATGATTCTCTTATTATGTGTGACTTCCTATCCATTTTCAGCTAGTGACTTCTGTTCTCTGGCAGAGGCCAGCACCAAATATTTTACCCACTGGCAAAACTAAGTTGCATAAGAGAGAAAGTGTGACTGAGATGGGAAGAAAAACCAATCAATCAATCAATCAATCAATCAGGTGGGCTAATTCTGACAATTTTGTTCCTAGAACAGAGCTCCTGCTGTCCCACATCAACTAAGCTGCTGTCTCCTGACCGTGGAAGGTACTAGAGGCTCCTTATCTCAGGGCAGAGTTGCTGTTGAAAACATGAACATGGGAGTTTTTGCTTCAGAATTTGGTCCATCATAGCTGATGGGGGATGCACACAGCAGAGTTTTCCATGCTTGCTCTACTTCTTGTTTAAGTGTAACTACTGCTTCCAATGCTAACATAAAGGGACTGCTTCATTCAGAAGCAGCATCAGGCAGGTAAAATTCTTGCTGTATTCTGTAGCCTCAAAAGACCTTGGTATATGCAATAAATAAAGGAGAGTTAAGATAGTCCAAGTGGAAGACCTCCACAGGTACAGCATAAGGAGATCTGGGCTAATTCCATCCCGGAAAATATTTAGATATTCACACAAGAAATGTGGTTTTGTTATTATTCATTCCGGCTAACAACATGTGTGTCACCCCATTTGCACACCAGAAGTAGCTGGTGTGCAAGCCTGCATGAATTTAGAAAGCTCAATATATAGTTTGAAAAATCATCTTGCTTTCACAATTAAGTTATCAGCAGCTCAGCTACCGCCCAAGCTGCAAAAGCCTTTGTCTTAAGAGGAGAGCCTTTCTCTTCCCACTGGATTAGGTTTCAGCGGGAGCTAGGCCAGGAAATTGCTTTTATTTATATTCTCCACCCCTGGCAAAGTCAATGGCCTCATTAATCCACTGATGGGCCAGCACCACGATGGAAACTAGAGATGCAGAGGGGAAGGGTGCCAGAGGAATTGCTGCTTTTCTTCTCTCCCGAGCCTTCACCTTCTCCACACCCCAGCTTCACCTTCAGATCCCTCCTGCCAGCGTGCAGAGCTTTTATCACCACCTCCTCCTTTCCACCTGGATCTCCACCCTTCTTGGAGATACAAGGAAGAATATAGCCCCAATTTCATGGACGCATCACATCTGCTAGGATGAATTGGAAAAGGTTGAAACTAGCACATTGCCTCTGGGACCAGGACCAAATAAACCTTCACTTTTTTAAATATGCAACAAAATAGTAACACAGCCTGTAGAAAATTAACTGTGGCACCAACTACAGTGAATCCAGGGAGCACTGTCTCTCTTTTAGACCACAGCTTAAATTCTGGCTGAACACCTTTTGGAGGGGCTGTTACCCTCTCCCTTCTTTTCAGCACATCTTTTTATGTTAAAAGTATTTTTAACCATGGACTTTGACACTGTGACTGGCTGTGCTTTGACTTTTATTTTCCATGTAATCTATCTTGCAGTGGAGGGACCATTAACCAGTCAAACAATGTTCTATCCCAATAACATTATCACTTAAAGGGAGCACCGCAAGAATTTCTTCTAACTAGTGGGCAGTAAATTTACTCTTCTAATAGGTTCATCTTTTATTAGGTATTTATTTCAGGAGGTTAAACCATAATTAGATTGCATTAGGAAGCTGAAAAAGAAAGGAATGGAGATTCCAGCCTGAGAATTTTATTTGCTCCTCGGACGTCCAGAGAAATTCTCAAGGCAATCTGTATTCCTCCAGATAGGGGGTTGCACAACTAAACAGCTCCAATATTTCTGCCAGGAGTTTGCATTTGTCTTTCCTGTACAAAAGTTATTGCTAAACTGTAATCCTTCCCTGAAATACAGTGTGTGGAGCCAAGGCTGAACCCAATTTACTGTGGCAGATGAATATAGCCAAGGTGGTGGTCTGAATGTTTGGCCTAAGGGCACAATCCAATTTTCAACTGTTTCAAAGCTATTATGTCAAAGGCTGTTTGCATAAACATAACAATAGGAGCGAGCCCAGGCAGAGGCGGCAGCAGAGGGGACGCTGCCCTCTCCTGCCTCCTGCCTGCATGTGCCCGGAGCATCCGCTGCGTGCTGCTCCCGGTGGGAAGAGCCGGAATTCCGGCAGAAAAGCAGGGGGGTGCGTGCGCTGCTCTACACACAGCCCATCCTGCGAGGGCAGAGAGACCCTGCACAGCGACCCAGACAAATCAGAGGGCTGGGCGATCATCAGCTGTTTGAGATTTAACAAGAGCAAGCACCGGATTCTGCACCTGGGACGGGGCAACCCTGGATGTCGGAACAGAGTGAGGGATGAGAGGCTGGAGAGCAGCGCCAAGGGAAGGGACCTGGGGGTCCTGGCCGATGGGAAGTTGAATTTGAGTCAGCAGTGCCCTGGCAGCCAGGAGGGACATCCCTGTCCTGGGGGGACATCGAGCACAGCATCGGCGCCGGGCCCGGGAGGGATTGTCCCGCTCTGCGCTGCGCTGGGGCGGCCTCGCCTCGAGTGCTGGGGCAGTTTTGGGCACTGCAATGTAAGAATGATACCGAAATGTTAGAGAGCGTCCAAAGGAGGCTGTGGAGATGGTGAAGGGCCTAGAGAAGAAGCTGTGTGGGGAGTGGCTGTTCAGTCTGGAGGAGACTGAGACTGAAGGTCTCACCAGGGGCTGCAGCTTCCTCAGGAGGGGCAGTGGAGGGGCAGCTCCGAGCTCTGCTCTGCGTGACAGTGACAGAACCCAAGGGAATGGCTGGGGCTGTGTTAGGGGAGGGTCAGGCTGGATTTCAGGGAAAGGTTCTTTCCCCAGAGGGTGCTGGGGCGCTGACCAGGCTCCCCAGGGAATGGTCACAGTCCCAAGGCTGCTAAAGCTCCAGGAGAGTTCGGGCAACACTCTTAGGCACAGGGTGGGATTGTTGGGGTGTCTGTAGGGCCAGGAGTTGGACTGGATGATCCTTGTGGGTGTCTTCCAACTCAGGATATTCTCTGACCCTATGATCCATCCCTGTGTCCGTGCCTGCAGGTGGTGGCTGTGTGCCTGTGCAGAAGTCGCTGCTGTCTGTCTGTGTGGGAGTGCACACAATCACACACACTCACTTCAGCTGCAGGCACACACACAAACACACACAGACAAGTTTTTCACATGCACACGTGTCTACACTGCCAGGATTCTGATTAAAAAAAAAAAAAAAAAAAAAAAAAGTGGATTCTGCCAATGGTGGAAACAGGAGAATGTTAATGACTTTTTAAACTTTTCTCAAGCTTGAGAAACAGATGTGATTATTCAATTCATCACAAAAAAAAAGTCTTGCAGCAGCATGCATGTGATGAGCTGACTGATGATGTGGGAACCTATGAGAAAGCTGTTTCCCTTATTAGAACTGGAGCGTTTTCAAGCCAATGTACAATTTCTCTTTCCTGTTACGTACACACATAGATGCTTTCTTAAATAATAGAAATATAGGCTAAACCTTTATATCTATTTCATTTGAATGATGAAAAACAAAACAGCAGACCCAAAGATTCTGTAACCTGGACTGGAAATTTCCCCAGACCTGCCATGCTCAGACAGTGTTTGGACTTAGGCCAAACGTATAGACTGGACCCAGTCCTGATGCTCATCTCTAAATTTGAAAGATGGGAAGAGGATACACTTATCAGTTTTCTGGAGGGTAGCTGGAGCAGGAAAATCCTTAAAGACAGAAGCTGCCAAAAATAAACATCCGCTGCTTTAAAAAATCCTCCTTATATAGAACTATAAATGCACAAGGCTTATTAAGACATCTGGCAAATTATTTTTTCTGATGGAGAGAATTCTCAAGGCCTCAAACACAGAACAATAGAGGATTTCACAGAGAAACAGATTCGCAGAGTCAACGTTGCACATTTGTGGGAGCCTGAGCGCACTGGGGTCCAGCAGTTCCGATGGGGCTGAAGCCAACACCAAGGGACACAACCCCACAGCCACCCTTGCACAGAGTCCTTCTCATCCAATATCTGATTTCCAGTCAAAGCTGGCATTGGATAACACTGATGAATATGATAGTGTGAAGCTGGATGTGTGTGACAGATACTGAATAACCGGGTTCCAAAATTAAAATTCTTTCTCAACTCAGATGTCTAGAATCTCAGACCAAGTAAGATTTTCCATTGTTCCAAATTTCCATTTTTGCACTGACTCCTGTTAGAAGCACACATTAGCTACAGCTGTGACTGAACATTTCTATCACCTTTCTACAACATGGCCTAAAAACCTACCTTAATTTTGACAAATTAACAAAATGTGTGTGATAGAAGCGAACCCTTTGCCATCAAAATATCAGCAATCTGAATGAAAAAAAATGCAACTCATCATTATGATACCTCTTTTAAACAACCCAGTGATTATACAAATAAAAAACAAGCAAACAAAACACCCCACAACGCCAAAGTATTTATCCAGTCAAAAATAATAGATAATGCAGAAGGTAAAGGGCCTGCCAGGGTTAGAGTGGGTGTTCAAACTCAGGATCTAATCAGCTAACAGACGGCAGCCCTTACACTATGAAGCCAGGTGCCTCAAGAAGATGAAGCAGATCAAAGCAAAGCAACAAAAAAACAAGTAAGCATTAAGTTAGAAATGTGAAAATCGTTCTTCTTCTCTGTAAGTTAAAGCACATGATAAATTTCATCATATATTTCCTTCCAGAACCAAGGTAAGATTTGTAAACCCTGTCTTGGGCTTAAGAGGCACCCAGGCTCCCTGGGATCAACAAAGCACTGCTACAATACAGCAAGATGTCCCCAGGGTTTTCCTTGCCTATGAAATGGGACAGTGACAACTGAGATAATTACATTTTTCATAGGACATCATGATGATTAATTAGTTATGGAAGGAGCACGGCATACAGAAATTAAGGAGTAGATATTTTTATATGATTGAAAAATATTTTTATATCTCTGTAAACACTGCCTGATATTCAGAAAAGAGAGCAGAGACGTTTTGAGCTGTGCCCTGAGCAGTCTCCTCAAAGAGAGCATCTGCCTGCAAGATCTACTCTCTGCCTGCCCCCACGATCCTCCCAAGCCCTTCCACACACATGGAAACCCATCAACCACAGCTGCTGTGATTCATGTACATGAAACTAAGCATGAACTCGGGCCTTTGGGAGGTCGGGGTGATAAGAATCACGGGACAGGCACTGAAAAGGAAACGTGACACTGCTTTTGCCCAACTCAGTAGCAAAATTAAGTCTCCCAACTCCCAGCCTGTTGCTTCACCCACAAAAGCATCTGCCTTCCAGGGAAGGGCTGTAGGAGCAGACAGAACTTGGATGCACTGAAGCAGCAGTGGGAACGACTGAGAGAGACAGCTGAGAAAGAGTCTAATGAAGACCAGCTTTGTTGGATATTTTTCTGCATCTTGTTGTTTTAAATGTATTCCTGTTTACATTGTTTCAGTTGCTGCTCTGTCCTTGGCTTTCCTGGGACCACTGTTAGATCCTCTTGCAGAGATCAGGATGTTTGGAATTGCAGTTGTGCTGCCATGACTCGGATGTTAGAAACCACTTAGGCATAAACAAAGCCTACAACCTTCGGAGTCACTCCCCCAGAAAGGGCTGCAACAGCCCCAGAAAGACATCCAAAGGCAGCTCTCAGCTCCATAACGATGCTCTGGGTGCACCAACTCCAAACAGGGCACGTGTATATCCTCAGAGGCATTCTCTGAAGAGTTTTTTGCAGACAGAGGTTTCAGTGCTTTGCTGAGTAAGGAGGGCTCATGCATAAGTGTTTCATTGAACTGCTGATGGATTAAATGCAAAGAAACAAGAAATAACTCACTGCAGGAGGGAAAACACACAGAGTTGTATGTTGTAAGGCTGGCATGTTGCATTAGGGACTCGTCAGTGAGACCCCACAGACAGCTCCTGCTCTCACACATGTTCCTTGGATGCCAGTTCAGCTCTGAGGGACAACTCCAGTGAAAGCAGAACTGGAAGGATGTGGGTAAAGCCACAGAGCCAGGACTGGTTCTGTGTAATCAATAGTTCTGCTACAATTTGCTTCACACTCTCTGTCATGTCAATTCACTCTACATTTTTAACACTCTCCTGGCTATCAGGACCCAATTCCTAGCTTTCTGAAGCACATGTCCAAAATGGAGGAAGCAAGAATATCCTTGAGCTCCTTTATCTGTATGGGCTCTGCTCCAGTCATACTCCCACACCCTGATTTTCAAGAGCATGAGTCAAGCAGGATTTAAGACAAAAAGAAACAGACTCCTGTCCTAGACAGGAGTGGAAGAAGCAGCCCCCAAAAACAGTTGCCAGCACCAGAAGATCAATTTAACAGTGACCAGAAACTCTGGAATAGAGAAAAGGGGAAATTAGTAGAAAGTCAAGGATCCTGTAATCCCATGATATAAGCCACTGTAAAATGAGGATAACATCTGCCAAAGATGTGCAGACACCTTTGCAAAGAGGTGCAGCATCCTACGTGAAGCCAGCAAGCCCTCACTATGTCTCCTGCTGGTCTTACAAAGCTTCCCTGATATTCATGAAATGCTGGGAGAGCCTCAGAGGAAAGATGATACTGGACTGCAAAGCAGCATTGTTCATCAGTGTTAGAATTAAGGCTGCGTGCTGACAGCAAAGTAGATGGAACGAAAAATGTCAAAGGCTCAAAAAAACTGCAAACTTCAAGATGCATAAAGGGAGCAGCTGCTTTTCCCCTTCCCCCTTCTTCCCATCACGCTCAGATGTAATAACTTTCCCTGGTTCCGTGGCTCTCACATAGCTAATGCTGTGTTCAGTTGCTGGAGTCTTTACAGATGCAATGCATTAGCAAAGCCTGCCAGTCGGCATCCTGTTTTTCCAATCACTCTTCTGAAACTCCTCCACTTTTCTCAGAGGTTTTATCAGAAAGATGTTCCTCTGAAACATTTCAGCGAGGGGATCTGACAGCTCTTCAAACACCAGCTGAAATTCATTTGTTTTCCACTGCTTCCTGTTTTTACAAGTTCATTAGTGTTTCACCAAGATAGACTAAAGATTAGGGACTTTCACCAGCCATGCTGGATCCCTGACATATAAAGCCATGGGAGACTGTCTGAACCTACACTGCATACATAGACACAGAAACACATGGCCTGCATGCAGAGGTGTAAACATACAGACAGGCACATAGGAAAAACCTGTGTGTGAGCTCTGGGCATTTAGAAATGCCCTCGACTGTCCGAGATACGGAGGAACGCGCGCAGCCGTGACGTGCGCACGCAAACGCATCCACACACATCCCTAGGAAAAGCAAAGGCCCCATTGTGGGCAGCCTGACACTGAGCCTTTCTTTTTTAGTGGAATTTCTGAGGCCAACAAAGTAAATAAGCGCCTAAAGTATCTCAGCTGTGGTCCATAGGTCAGGGCTGCTCTCAGGACAAGCAGGAGGCAGAGCATGTACAGATACATTCCTGAGAACTTACAGGGGCTGAGTGTTGCAGCTCCATGAAGAAGGCACTGTGTGTGCTCAAGCATCCAGGCTTTTAGCGTTATCTGTCTGGCACATTAATATGCTAATTGTAAGAGAAGAAACGTGGAACTAATTCCATGTATCATTCATGGAAAAGCATATAGGTAGCAGTAAGACAGGGTTGTATCAAAAGAGACATAATCACATTATTTTTGATGTATTCTAGAACAGGAGTACAGAGTATGTTCTCCTATTTAAATAGGTTAACAGGCTGTTTAGTTACAACAGCAGCAAGAAAATTGAAATCTATTTTTAATTTACACACAGAAGCTGCTTTCTCCTGTATCCCTGAAGTGCAGCCGGACAGCTTCTTCTTGTAAATTGCACTTGTGAAGAAAAGACTAAGGAGCAAGAGAGACAGCTTTCAGATTAGTAAATTTGTTTATTCCAAAGTCATAAAACACCATTTTGTTGCTAATAATGATGATTTAACAGTTAGCTCTTAAAATGTCTGTCTTCTGTTTCATTTTTATTACTACTTTCTCAAAATCTCCTATAACTGATCAATTCAGAAATTATGAGAAAAGGCAAAAAAAAAGGTGAAGGGAAGCATGTCTGCTTTGGTCTAATGATTTTAAACAAGCCTGATGTGTCAGCCAACAGAAAGTGCTGTTGATATAATCATGAAAGGTACTGGGTAACTTACTGTACTCCTACATTAAACTAAATCTGTATGATCCAGGAGCGGGAGCTTTCTGCTTGACTGCTAAGAAAATGTCAAATAACTTCATATTGTTTTTAAGTGGATTCTGAGGCTAGTGGTGATTTACAGCCAAATGTTTATGATAGAATCAAAAAGCTTTTGTTTGTTTGTTTGTTTTTGTTGCAGGTCAACTTCTATGATTTCAGGGCTTCATCAAGTGAATAAGACCAGCCTCACTTTAAAAATGGTTCCCTGGATGACCAAAATATCAAATTCCTTTAAAATTGTGCTGAGCCCTTAACACCACAGAACCATTATTAACTTATTGCCAGAGACTATAAACCAGAATATTATTGCTTGGTTACACATTGTATTTGTTGTTTTATCTTCTGTTTATAAGGGAAGTACAGCAATTGCTGCATATCTTTCCACTTTGAAACTATATACCACCTCATGCTATTGTTAAATTTATTACTAATTTTTAATGACAAATGAATACTCTATTATTATGTAGCTGAAGATTACTACAGTGCTTGGTGCCTCTTTGTGTTCCCTCTAAGGTCTTTTGAGCTGCCAAACAGAGCTGAAAACGTAGCTGAAAACGTAGTCAGGTGTTTTCATGCTATTTTCATTACTGCTCTCCCCCTGGCTGAACCAGCACTGCCGCAAGAGTATTTTATTTGATATGTTTCACCTTCACCTTTCAAGGTTTTGCTGGGACCTCCACAAAAGGACACTGGAGGGAGAAGTATTAAGTAAACTAGCAGAGGTTTCCTAGGCTGTGGGGAGAAGGCTTACAGTCAGCTCAAGCAATGGGGAAAGGTGCAGATCATCACCAAGCTTTATGATAAAAGATAAGAACCACCACCATCATGGGTCAGTGGGAAAGTTTTTCATCTGACATCACTGAAAATTTTACTCTGACAGCACAGCCACATAGCAAAGAGACAAAGGGCTCTTTGGCACCCAACAAGCCTTACCAGAGTACGGTGTTTTTGTTGGTCATCTGTGCTGTAAAAAGCCTGCCAGTGTCTGCAAAGGAAATAGCAAACCTGACCCTCCTACCTGTTGCCTTTGTTTAGCTCCAGCCAAAATACTTTATTATTCATGACCTACATAATAAAAGTAGCATGTTAGAATCTATACAGGCAGGTGGAGAAGAAAGTAATACCGGAGGAAACCAAGATCACTGTTTACCTCTTCCTGGCTTTTTAGGAAGGTCTTTACAGAAACAGCAGGTTCCCCATTAGCACAAAGGATCAGATGTGCTGCCTTTTGCCGAACTACCAGCATGGGTACTAATGCCTTCAGTGCTGAGCAGGGAGATCAAAAACAGTTCTCAAGTCAGGTTGCTAAGACAAAACTCTACCTGGTGGGTTTAATCCGTTCATTAGCTGTTGTAAATGAGCAATGTATCATATTTACTTGAATATAATCTTTTTCAGTCTTCCAGACTCTTAAGAAATAAGTGTCACCTTGGGGCTGGTATCCTTGAATCTGAGTAAAACCAATAGAAACATGGGGGAAGGGGAGGGAGAAAGGTAGAACTAGAAATGATAGCAAAGTTAGCATGTTTGGAAATGATTTCTACTGTTTCCCTTTGAAAATCCCCAGATATTTAATGTGGAGTCTTATGAGTGTATAAATTACCTTTTGGAAGGAATGAGTTTTAATGATGTGCTTGACAGAGGGGAAGCACAGGGGCACAGGAGAAGCCACCCGGGACCAGAGCACAGCATGACTTCAAAGAAAAAAGCCAAGAGCTGAAAGTAGGAAAATTCATCAGGCAACTTGGCCAAGGCAGCGGAAGGCAGTGGAAAGAGATGAGAGAATGGAGACAAGCTCCAGTAGATCTTCCTTCCTCATTGTTTTTCTGCTGCTACTGACCCCTCCATCTCCTTTCCCTCCTAGCAGCCAAGGCAAGGTGAGACCGTCTGGCGTCTGCAGCCCAATTTCCCCCCCCCTTCTCTCAACACCATCTGGGAATCCACACTCCTAATGGAGTTTCCAGATGTTCATGTCATTCTGGTATCTGTGTCATTCTGGATCTGCTCCTTCAGTTCTGATCTCCTGTGTCTCAGCCGTGGCTTTGGACATGCATCAAAACTTCGCACTCCACAGCAGAAAGCACCAGAATCTCAGCTAGAGGAAAGCCTGATGAAGGCAGGGATGACTGAGCCTTCATTACTGGTGTTCACACCAGTAGAACTATCTTGCAGACAGTCACAGATGTGCAGAAGTATTTAAGGAGTGCATCACCCCCGTTCCATACAGCCTTTATTTAACACTGGTCAACTTTGTGTGTACACACCTCAGTTATCACTACTGGGATGTGCATTGCCAGGAAAAGTTTCACAACAAATAGAGGTAAATCAACACATGAAATACCAGAAGGAATAATTTACCACTTTGTTGGAGAAAATTCCATCAATGGGTCATTTGCACCTACACCTTCCATGCTGTAATAGCAAAGTTATTCCACAACATGATATTGTAGGGATCCTTCCTCACTTTGCACCTGCACTGCTTAAGCCAGAGCTTCTCCAAGACAGATCATACCCCTGACATGGGTCTAATTAACATTTACTAGGTTTAAAAACAGAATGATTACAGATTTGTTTCTTCAGACTTACAAATATTTCCTGCAAGTGTCATTCAGGTGGATGTTCCCATCAAGATCTTTTCAGGATTGCTTTGAGCATCCTTCCTACTTTCAAGGTACTGCTTTGACAACAGGTTTGCAGTAGATGCTGCCCACAAGGGAGGGTTTTTTGAAGCCTGGGAACCGTGCAATACCTCTCTATCTACTAAAAGAGAATAATGTATCAACATTATTCTGGCCTACTAAAAGATTAAAAAATACAATATGGTTCTCTGCAGTTACTCTAAAAAGACTCAATGTTGCTCTAGTAAAGACCTGACCATATAGCAAAGGAGCACTAAATAAATGAGGATTGAAATCTAAAACACAGTAGCCATTTCACAAACTCCTGAGCCACAAATGCCATTTCTGTAGTTTAAATTAATCCCCTTGGAAAGTGGATCAAGCCAAGTTGCACAAAGGCACTTTAGTAGAGGAACATCCGCTCTGGGATTTAACACAGAACAGTTACAGTGCCTAAAACATACCCCCAAACTTATTCTGTACTAACTTCCTGCTCAGATAAGCCCCAAGAGTTGAACTTTTTGCTCCTGATTTCCCCTGTGAAGCTGTGCAAAACCCAGAGTGGTGGAAGCATGTGCCTTGGAGAGCAGGGGTCAGAACTATTCCATTGTTTCCTCGCTTATACGACAAAAAAAAAAAAAAGTTCCCTTAAATTCCCAGCCAAGGAGGAAAGTAACTTGGCAAACAGACTTCTTCTGAGTTCTTTTGCTGGAAAGATTTATATTTTGCTCACCACAAATATATGGAGCAGACGTATAGCACACTGCGTACATGCCTGTGCTCCTTGTAGCAGAAGGTTTTGGCAGTCCTTTCTAGTGCGAGGCTTAGAAAAACTCACGCTGCTGAGGGCAACCTGGCCATTGTGAAAGCCAAACCCAGCTTTTAACTAGATATATTAGAGACTTAGGCAGTTGTGATTTTAGGCCAGAAGGTACTACTGATCACCCAATCTAATCTCCTGCACAACATGGGCCATAGGGCTTCTCTAAATTAAATTCCACACTGAGTCCAATAGCTGCAGCTGAGTTCAACTATCTTTCAGAAAGCCATCCAATTGCAATAGGAAAGTTTCCAGTAATGGAGAACATACCACATCACAGAATACCATCTGTCCAGGATTTCTTGGACAACTTCACTATATGTGTGGTGTTTGCACCCCCGTACAGCAATCCAGACACTTCCAGAAAGCTCCAAGCCTGCTGCTCCCATGAAGTTATTGCAGCCCATAGCCCTTAAGAAGTTAACCTGCCTTTGGATAAGAGCTCCTACCTATCTAGAATCCTTAGACAAATGCAGCCACCCCCCAGATCAAAAAGAATTAGGGGAAATTCCCTCTCTGTGCTCTGTAGAGGACCCTCAGAAGAACAGAGGTACACAGTACCCAAATCACAGCCCCCAGTGCTTCTGAAAGGAAATTATCCTTAGCATCTTAGACATACCTTGAGGAAAGGCAAGTAAAATCAGAAAGAGAAACAAAACCCTTGCCACGGTAAAAGAGTTCTGACAAAGCCCCTGACCCCTTTTGTTCATTTTTTTTTAGGCTGTTTCTCTCACAAAGAGTCTCATCTGCATCAGGCAAATCAGGCCCTACAGCTGCCCTACCCTCTTCCCACCTGTGAGCAGACTCTCTCCCCAGAGGAACAGTGTTAACCTTTTCTCTACTGACTTACTGGGCTAATTTATTCTTTGGGGTCTGGCGCACATAGAAAGTGTCATAAAGACTTGCAAGAAGTCAGTTGAAAGCAGAAAGAAAATCACTGCTTCTTGAGGCCATGTCAAAATTGCTGGTTGCAATTGCTGGTGGCAATACATTTTGCAAATTAAGGTGCATTTGTGTGTATTGTGGGTTACTGAGAGGAGGGAATTCCAACTGCATAATGATGATTTAATTTGTTCTGCACTTTGTCATGCCAAATTCTAGTGCCTCTCCTGAGACTTCATGTTCTGTCTTGAAAGCAAAGACCTAATTATTGTTGAGCTTTACCTGTTTCATATAGTTCCTCAAAAGTTTGACAGCACAACAATCACCAGTCTTTTCAAAATGCCTGGTGATCATGAGGACTTTTATTCTGAGGGCTCAAACCACTCAATGAGTTTTCAAGCAGAGTCCAGCACCCACTTACTGAAATGTAGGCATTTTTCAAGTATTTCCAGCTGGTCAAGGAAGTCACTTTGGATGTCTCTCCCTGAGTGCCTGTCCTCAAGGTATTGAGTTCAGGGAGGGGTGGTTCCAATGCTGCTGGCATTGGCATAAATCTGCCTTCTGTGGGAATGGTTCTGAGCTCTCAGTGAGGGCAGAGTGACAGCAGTCAGCTTTTGAAGAGGGGCCACACAATTGCACAGCCCCTTTCCCCTTCATATCCTGCCTGCACCCACCCCAGCGAACCCTCCTGGGTTGTTAATTCTGGACTTTTAGAGCACTCTTGATGGTTACCAGGCTGCAAGTGTTTTAGCTGGTGTAAAGAAGTAACATACCTAATTTAACTAACACAAACATAAATGCAGAGCCCTACCATACAGAATGACTATGCTTTGGCCTAATGAACTTGGAAAAATCTTCTAAAAACATTGCTTGGTAAAAGTTACATTTTATACCTTAGAGTGAAGCAGTATTAGGGATATGGACAGGAGAGCAAGGGGTTTTTTTTGTCTCTCCTTTTATCCTGTGTTTAGAAACAGAATTTTACAGGCCAACCAGCCAGCTGGTGCAACATCCATTATTTACTCTTGTTGGACTGGGAATCTCAACAAGACCCAGCACCAGCGACCTGACACTGGCAGCACAGAGAGTGGAGGCAAGAAAGATGCTCCCCAATGTCCCCAGCAGACTGTTCCTGCTGTCTCAGACAGATGAAGAGCACTGCATGTTGCTCTTGTTTGGAAAGTAAGAAAAAAGAAAGTCTATTTATTTATTTATCCAGCAGCATCTTAGAAGATTCAGTCCCTGCTCAGTGGGCCTGATTTTCCATTGCTGCCCTGTAAGATGCAGTTTCTTACACCCACGTTGCACTATTTTGTACTGTTTCAAATGTTATTTTATATAATAGAATCATAGAATCATTTAGGCTGCAAAAGACCTTTAAGATCATCAAGTCCAACTGCAAAAAAAATGAAGCAGCATAAAACTCACCAAGAACAAAGACATCAAATTTCTCCATAGGCATACAAGCTTTTCCAGTTTTAGCTGAGAATTCATCTCCACCCCTCCTCAAATATTTGCCATGTACATGTCAACTTTTAGGACTCAGGGATTTTTGCCATTGATTTTCCTGAGCTCACTTGCATGTACAACTTCCATTATAACAGCACAAACTGCACAGCCTTCAAGGATAAGATAAATGAAGCAAAGTAAAAGGAGAAGATGGTATAAAAAAAGAAGTTGCTTGTGCACAGAACAGTGTTGTTTGTTTTCTTGACTGGTTTTCTTTTTTCCTAAGAGAGAGAGATGTCTGGGCAGGGAGAAGCTGAGTCCATCTGGTACCATAGCACTGGTTTAAACTCCCATTTACACATTCCTGATGCAGGAGCAGAGAGGTGAGCATACAGTATGCTCCAAGCCTGTGGAAATCATGGACCTCTCTTTTAAGCTTGCCATAGGCAGGCCTGGCCCTGCAGCTGTGCAGGAATCACAGTGCAGGAGCTGCATCCTACAGCATAATTTGTGTGTGAGCTGCAAGAGAGCGTTGCTGGCACCAGGAGTCCAAGGACCCAAACATGCTGCCCAAATTCTTCCTCTGACTCCTAGTTCCAAGCCCACCCCATCCATTCAAGGTCCAAACTATTGCTGGTTACAACCACACTTAGGTGTTTTCATTTCTGAAATGCAGAGGTTTTATTTAGCAGCAGAATTAGCCTGAGAAGAGAGGGAAATTCAGCTTCAAGTCAAAACCCTTTCATTTGCTCACCTAGGTGAGTCCTAAGGGATCCTCAAAAGTTAACAACCAAAATTCCACTCTCCATATACTAAATTCATATGTGGGTGTTGGCACTTCTGAAAAAATGGATAGGATCATGATTCCAAAAGCATCTAAACCATGCTGCTTTGGGAAGATGACTGTAAGAAGCAGAAAGCACAAACCACAGGCATGTCCTTCCAATGTATAGCATGTTAACAAACATAGACATCCAATGAGCTCCAGAGTAAAGATTCTCTTTTTTTCATTTTTTTTACCCTAGATATTTTGCCTCCCAGCCCCCACCTCACACAGGTTTTCTTGAAGAATGTGTCATTTGTGACCAGCTTTGGGTATTTAAAACATTTATAGGGGGAGAAAGACAGATTGATGCCTTTAGTTCAGCCTGCACTCATCAGGTCTAAAGACAGGTCAGGGAGATGACAGGAATACTAAGCTTAAGGTGACGGGCTTGGCGCCACGCTACATTTAAGCCGAGACTGAGAGTCCAGAATTTCTGGACATCATAAAGAATCTATTATCATTGTGGTCACTTTCAGCAACGCTGGTTTCATTACCATCTGTCTTCATCCACCGATGCTTAGGGAATAAATATTAAATATGGAACTTTTCCTGGACTCAAGTCACAGAAGGCAGAAGGCGAAGCCATTCTCTGGTAAAACGATCTCGGACCACCTTGGAGTAGGTGGAGGAAGATAAAGAAATCAGATAAGATCATTAGCTCTGTCGAGTTGAAAATAAGGGTTCAGTTTTCAGTTGAGCAATAATTCTCTTTTCAAGGTGGGCAATATTTAAGCAATCATCCCTAGAAAATTGGTCATTACCACTGGCTAATAACCGATTTGTTAGTTAATAGCCCAAGGTGAAACCAAGGGCACTAAATGCACTGGTAAGCCACCACTGACTGCAGTATTAACAGATTTCAAGGGCATCATTGCTATTATAAACCATGTTCATTGATTTATAACAACACTAATAAGTTTTATAAAAGAGCGGTGCAGTGTTCTGGAAAAATGAATCATTTCTTGCCAACCCACAGCTGACTGTCCACTGCTCTCAGTCCTGCAGTGAACTGGATACCATCACGTTTTGTTCTTAGGATGAGGAGCAAAAGAAATGGACTGGAGGAAGATGGGGAAAGGAAGGATTCTTTTCCAGACATGGAGACATATGACTGCCCAGTCTCCTCATCCACAATTGAGTTTTTTTCCCTTGGTCTTCCTGGTGTCACACTCGCATCCATTTCTTCCACACCACCCAAGAGCTGTTCATAGGTGGCATCTCCTCCAAAAGCTTTCACAATCATCCCTCAAAAACCAAAGCAGACAAGAGGCTCAGATATACATTCACACCACAAATTACTGCGTTCTGCTGAACTACGAGCCCAGCACACATGAGCTCCAGGCAGCATCATCTGCGACCTAATTTGACCCCACCTGACCTTAGGGAAAGGCACTGACACTAAACTGGCCTCCTTTGCTGCTGGAGCAAGGCAGGAGTGCACACAGGGATATTACTGGAGCTGAGCTGATGGGTTGTATTTCATTAAGTGACCACAGCTCTGGCACGTCAATGAATCCAAAGACTCTGCAACTGAAGATGGCAGCTATCACAGAGCTAATCAGATCAGAGCAAAACCCAAGCACACCCACACACCACACAGGGCTGGAAGGAAAAACCTACAGCTTCTACTTGACCTGTGTAGCAGTTCCCCGCAGCATCCTTCCCACACTGCCCCACAGGGCTGAGGGTGTCATACATGTGCATGTACTGCATATTATTTACTATTCTTTACCAGCAGCTGAAAGGGATCTACAGACCTGTGCAAACATCCTGCCTGTGTGCTCTTGACTCTAGTGAGAAAGGTGGGGAACTCCAAGAAAAACACTTTGTAGGAGTTTTACATCTTAGTATTACCACCTGGCATGCTGGGAATTCCAAGTGCTGTTGCAGGCCTGGTTGAGTCTTGACAGGACTCACTTGGAAAGAAGAGAGGTTAAAAGAAAAAACAAACAACTTTCTGTTAATCATCCCTTGTTGGCAAAAAGCAAGGTTTTCCTAATTGCTGTAGTACTTGAACTGAAGCTAGGCAGCTCACATAAGAAAACTTTGGGCAGGGCTATTCCTCATTTAGAAGGATGCTGAGAGTTCATTCATCCCTTCTGTTTGTAAATCTGCTCTTCTTGCCAACAATGCCCCTCAAGCCTGAAGGAACCTCCATGCTTTCAAGGGCAGGACATGGCAGCTCATGCAAGCTTTCCCAAGCTGTAGCATGAAAGCCTCAAAGAGAAAAACTTGCAGGTGCTGGAGCTCAGCTTCCAGATGGCCAAGAAAACTCCTATGATCTCCAGTGATGTGGCACTCTTTAAGTAGCTGAATTTCTTGAAGCTTTCCTAGAGCTGAAGCTGGGATGCCCAGCTCCTCAGTGCACTTAGATACTCCTAATACTTCAGTGGGAAGTTGGTGCCTAAATCCCATTAAACTCTGGAGTAAAGTCTTCAAGCAGGGAAGGACTTCACAATCTCTGCCTGTTCCCCAAAGGAAATTTGAATCTGAACCCAGCTTGGCCAAAAGAGATGGATAGATGAGTTAGAGCTACTATATGTACATACCTGCCTGTCTATATATTAATCATAATAAGGATCTGGTGTGGACATTTCAACCCAGTAATTTTAATGGAAATGAGGCTCTAAATCTGTATTATCGCACCGAGAAAAATGGAGTTATTTTCACATCTCAGTTGCCTAATGGACTAGACACACATTTTCCTTTGTCTTGGGGAATGAGCTGCAAGTGACAGGCTCTCCCTGAGTTGTTAATGATGTTTTCTTCTGTTGCCTGGCCCATGTCAGCCTGCTTGGTACAGCTGCTGTGAGAAGCACCATTTTCCACCCCAAAGCAGGTGGTGCACACGTGGGCAATGTGCAAGGACAGATGCACATCTTGGTGAGCAACCCCTTCTACTTCTGAAACGAAAATTCCTGGTGAGCTGAAACTTCAGTTAAATGCAGCTGTGAACATTTACCTCATGCAACAGTTAAGGACCCCATGACTTTTCCAGAGGTGAGTTTTTCCACAGAAAGGGGAACCTTTGATCACCCTGTTGATCCCATAGTAAAGACTGAGCAGAAACCAAGTCAGAGTTTTGGGATCTGCCCCAGTTTCACCAGGCACTGGAAATGTGTTTCCATGTATTACATTCTAAGATATGTTCTGAAGCTGGCCCTGCCCAACAGACCCAATAAAGATTGTCGACTGCAATAAAACTTCTTTGACAAGTTAGGAAGAACAATTGGAAACATAAATTTTTGTGGCACCAGCCCCTCGGCAAACATTTACTGCTTCTTTTTTTTTTCTTTCCCACAGAAAGTTTCTTAAAAAAAAAAAAAAAAGGAAAGAAAGAATGAAAAATGACAAAGAATTAGCTGTACGTTTGTGGTTTATTGGTTTTCCTAGAATTTATTGCGATGCCAGAAATTAATTTATGAATAATAGCAAGCATGGGATCACAACGATCTTCATGCGAAGAAAAAAAACACCTAAAGAATGTTCCAGTTGGCAGGAAAAAGCCCCTGTGTCAATTTGAATGCCAAAAAAGGAGGGTAAATCTCACATACCAGCTTTGGAAATCATTAGGGGTTTGTAAATTATGAGACAATGTTACATTGTCTTCCCAAACATTTTTTCCCATTTACTTCTCTGTGTGCCTAAGCTCACAGTGTCCTGGAATTTTACTGCTTTATGGCCACCGATATGCAGAGATTTGGGGAAATGTCACTTTTTTTTTTTCCCCAACAGTTGTTCTTTCTTTTTCTTTGAATGGAGATTGCTATGTATTACTCATTCCCGTGTCTCTTTGACAAGGCTCATTACTTATGTTTATCATAAAAAGATGCTCCATATTACTGTCATATGGTTTCAGGATTTGTTATTAAAATGTTGCAGAGTCCGGAAATGGCACAAAACAAAGACCAGTTTTATTTGGCATTTTTGGGATAGTCTTTTACAGCCAAGCTCCTCCCTCGTTGCTTCAATACAAGCATCTCTAAGGTCTAAAATAGAAGAATTAGTTTTGCATAGGAGAATAAAAAATGGGCCAATTCTCATCTTGGAAAAGCAGGTAAAAATTCAGAAGAGACAAACAGGAGGTTACATGAGTTTGTAGCACAGTTCACGCTAGCATTGGCTAATACACAAAATTGTCGAGGCCTTAGAGCTGGGTAAATCCCACAAGCTCCAGGAGGAGTGTTTCTTCATCAGGAAGAGGGACCTTAGGACTGGTGTCCTTGACAGGCAGCTAAGCAGAGAGAGGAGCAGCAGGAAAGTGCTGCTTTAACCAGTTTAGAGAACAGAGGTAAATCAGTGACACCTGGGGGAGCAGGACTGGAAGTTATGTGCATGAAGGACTTTGCAGATATATGGACAAGCCTCCATCCCACAGCCAGAAAAATGCCATGCACTGTGAGATCCTAAAGGAAGAGGGAATGCAGTCTCCTTTATTTTTCCTTCAACCTAGCAAATTCCTCCCAGACAAAAACTCTCCCATAGACGTGTAGTCACAGAAGCACTGGAAGCTGCCAGTGTGTTGCACAACAATGTACTCGAGAAAAATTTGGGGAAGATACAAGAATTTCCCAAGTGCGGATGTCTAAGTTCTGGGGAAGTGGAGAAGGAAAGGCTGGCTGGCCAGACAGAGTCCACAATCAGTTCCTGCATGTTCAAGTATCCACTCCAATTTCACCTGGTCAGGACTCATGATACTGGCACAGACACTGGGGCGACACGAGACCGTTTTTTACAACAGGTTCTCTTCCCGTTAAATTAATATAATATTTTCCTCACCTGAATTTTAGTCAGCCAGTGTTTATGGGGATTTTCACTATCACCAATCAATGTTATAATCCATTTATTAAAATAGAGCTTTCTCAAGAATTCACAGATATGGCTACATGCCAATAAATGCAATATTAATATTATTTTAAAGACAATCGTGGTCCTACTCTCTAGGAAAAACTGAAGTAGCAACATCTTGAGCATGTAGATGCCAGTATGGTAAACGTCTGCAGCTCTTGGAGAAAATTTAAATTTTTCTAAACATAAAAATGTGAAAAGGAAAATCAACATTTTTGAAGTTGTGTTTCATTCTGAATATGGAAGAAAACTAAGAACTTCAGACTTTCTGTTGAAACAGTCCTCATTTATGCTGCAAAACCAAGTTTTCCGTCAGAAAGGTCAAAATGTGTTCACACTGTATTTCTTTTTAATTTAATTCATACATTATAAGAAATTATATTGAAATTGAAAGGAAACATTTTGACCCTTTTGGAATTAAAGGTCCTTTCTTATCAAATGAAGCATTTCAGTCTTATCTCAGTGAATTTTGAAATATCTTCCCATAGTAAAGTTGATGAAGCTGTTACACTTCTGAAAATACTTGAGTTTTGTTAAATGGATATTTTCCAGTGGACTAATTCTAGTGCATTTGCCACACAGAAATATCTTTCAGAGTAAGACAGACCTAATATTGAAGTTCTTCTTTTATAAAAGCAAAAAGTACCCAGTGCCTCTGATAACTGTTAATTTGAGAGATGTTTGATTATATTCAGCAAAGCAACAAGATTTCTACTAGACAGCAGAACAGAAAACTAGTGAGATTCTGCAGAAGTCTGGAGTGACCTCCAAATTACAGCACACAAAAACCATCTTGTCAAGCTCCCACACTGCAAAACATCTCCAGCAATAGATCTCAGGTGATTTCTGCAAAATCTTCTTAATATGGACAAATATTGGCTCAGCAAGCATGAGGCCAGGTAAAACCCAGCTAGATTTGGATCTCCACAAGGGCTGTGCTAGAGAGATTCCAGCTCATGAATCAAAATTAGGTTTCAGAGGCTCGCAGTCGGTGAATCCTGCAGCAGCTCTCTGGATGGCTGCTCGGGAAGCTGGGAGTGCTAATGAACAGAGAGCACAGTTAAGACTTCCTGCATTGGAAGTAAATGACAGAGGTGGTTTATCTTATTGTTTCCAATGGGTGCATTTGACAGGAGTTCAGCTGGAGCAGAGAACGAAAAGAAAAAAAAAAAAAAAAGAAAAATGTTAAGTCTGGACCAAAATAATAATGACTGAGAATCACAGCGCTTTCCTTTCAAGTAGCTCCAAAGAAACTGTCATCTTAAACAGGGATACATCTTATCAGGAATGGAGTGACAGCTATATAGGTGGCTGTAGTTATAAATGCTGGCTATAGAGTCACTGGAGTATAAAAAACACATTGAGAGGATGTTTTCATTACACATTTGCTTTTGTCTTCCTTTGTCAGGTTAGTGTTGCATTTGCTCTGTTGTGTAGTGGCAGTGACTTTCATTGATTTGTGTTTTTTCTACTGTAAACACTCCTGGTCAGGGACTGTCATCATTGCTTGGCATGACTACTTTCTGTATCGTACTTAGCATGAAATATATCAATAAAAATGGGGGAGCCCCTAGGGGATTCAGCTGTGGAGTGCTGAGCATGTCCCTGACACATCTCACCTCAGGATCCACAAAATAAGGACTCACAAAGGAATTCAAGAAGAGCATTTTGCTCTGTGTTCCTTTCTGAATGTATCTGCTCCTCTGTGCATATGGACAGGCACTGGCATTTGGGAAAATGGAGTCATGATTATATCAGCTTTTTTTTTAACCTTCGACTCTAAGAATTATAAGTTTTTTAAAGATAGAGATAGAGATAGATAGAGATGCAGAAATAGAGAGGTTTCTAAAATCCCAGGACCCTAGAGATTAATTGTTAAGAAAAAAGATCCATTAGCACAAGAGTCCTACTGACATAATGGAAGCCAGCAATGATCTGTTCGGGGCTTCCCTTATGAATCCTCCTCAGAGAAACTTTTCATCTTTACTATTTCCTCATGACCCAGTTCAGGATTTTCGCTGTGATCCTCTGGGGGCTTTTACACCACTGCTACTTGTCTAATTTGGGTCCTGAGTCAGCAAGATACTTTACATCTCTGCCTGGTAGCCCCACTGGCTGTACTGGGATTACTCCCATCTTTAAAAGTAATATCTTGCTAAATTGAAATAACATGCCCTACTTAAAATCCCATAAACCAGAATGTGCTGGGTCCAAACCCCAAAACCATCAGGTGTCTTTAAGCAACTGCTACTACCTAAGATCACTCATGTGATCAGCCAGAAACCAAGAATCTTGTGTCACCAGCTGGATGCAAGACAAGAAATGTATATCTTTTAGTCTATCAGTTTTCACTTTCAGGTCCTCGGGGTACAGAGGATGACAATATTTCTCTGCCAAAAAGAAGAAAAGGTCTTAACTGCTTTTAATTTAAGAGATTTCAATCCAGTTATTTGTTAGAGTGATGGAAGGGTAATGGAGCAATCCTGTTTTACCCAGATGAATTTCCCATGACAAATGATATTGGCTCATCATCTGTGGTCCTGATTGAATTCCAGCATTTTCCTTGCTCCAAAGCATGGATAGGGCTGTAAAGAGCTCTTGTTTTCCTTGGGACATTTGTTTCCAATTTTGCAAACACTGAGAATGTGGTTATTTTTGTAGTGCTGTTATGAAAGCCTGGCATTTTCTTCTTCATGTTGGAGTTAATTATAAATCATCAGAGTTGCACTGCCCACAACAAAGTTCTCAGACCCAGAAACCGAATCACTGCTGATCACTGCTCTCCCACCCCTGCTCTCTCTCTCACTGTCAGTTGCTCTTTGAGGAAGGGAGGGGGCGTTATTTTAAGATGTTTTTATTGGCTTTGGAATATAAAGTGTCAGTTCCAAGGTCTTTTTTTCCCAGAGCAAGATAAACTCCTCTGGGCCATATATCACGGGGCTTTCGCATAACTTGACAGGACCTCACATTTAAATGCCTTTACAATACCATATCTGATGACTTATGGGACGACTGTAGTTTTTCAGGGGATGTATCATCAAAAGCCCCTTTCAGTAGCATTGGGCTTAGTCCCAGGTTTGCTTCTTTAACACTTTCAATAGCCACTTTTCTTCCTTAAAAAAAAAAAAGCAAGAAAAAGAAGCACACAGGAGCCCACAAGCACACTCATACACACACTTGCACAAGTTAAATCAGCACAGGCTGACTGTGCCCAGTCCTAGGCTGGGGTTCTGTGTTTGTTTGGGGGGTTGTTATCGCTGTGGTGTTGTTGTTTTACATTAACAACTTAGCTCTTTTGTGAGTTTTGCTGTTGGTTTAGGTTCAAGCATGTTCTTTAAAGCAGATTAAGCCTGAAAATTCAGGTCAGAGGATCACATCAAGTTCTGTTAAAGGAAATTCGTTAAAGCTCCCCTCCCACTAACCTACTTAGTGTCAGGTCTGATTTGAAAGTAGGGCACTTATAAGTGTAAAGAGTTTAATCAGGTTTTCTTTTTTTATTAGAAAAGATGAAAATCCAGCCTCTCTTTAAAATAAACTGCTCTATTTTCATTTGAGTCTTGGTAAAGGCGTTTGTGTTCATTCCTAAGGATGAATGCATTTGCAGGAGCTGTTTCCTGCAGACTCGTGAAAGGGGATTGTCTCTGGAAACAAAATAATCATATTTAACTTAATTGTGCCCTTGTTCAGCAAAGCACTTAAACACAAGTATAAATCTAATCTTACTCAAGACAAGACTTATACAAGCACTTCAACCTGAAGTGCTTAATTTTCAGTGGAGTCAATGGAGCATTCCAAAATCATGACTCAGGTCCTAGAGTCATTAGACTGGCATGACACCGCGGGGGGGGAGCATCCCTAGATGTTATTTTTTTCCTGTCACTATGGTGGCTAGAAAATTTTTTTTAAGTAAAGCTTCTTCCTTCAATCTTAGTGGCACACTTAACTTCAAGACTTTTTTCCCAAATTAGAGCCACGAAGCATGTCAGTGCATTGCAGTATAATGTCCCTTCAAAGATCTTTCCAAGGCCTGAGAAATCCATGTGTCACCAGAAGACGAATGCGCTGGCATAAAGAGATGTTGGCAGAAGACTTCGCTGGAGGTGGGGTCAGAGACCAGAACCATTACATGGAGGTTACTGTGTAGCACAATCCCCAGTGGTGATTGTGGAAAGAACACAACCTCTGGCTTTTAGACTGATGTGTAGAGTGGCTGGGGATAATTTACAAATCCTTCCACTGCCTCCTTTGAAATGAAAGGGAATCAGTGTTGAATGCAAATACCTGAACAAAATGCACATCTATAAATGGCGCATTAAGTCCCCTTTCATTTAAATAAACAGCTTTGTGTTTGTGAAGAGGAAAGACAAAAGACATATCTATTTTGCAGTTTCAGGTGTACTGGTACTAAAATATACCTTCTGGGAAATGAGCCTGTCAACTTGCATACATTGTATATTAAGGAAATAATATATTCAGTGTTAAATTACTTCCTGGCATAATGTGTGGAATCCGATTTCTGGCCGTACAGCTACATGCTCATTTACACCAGTGGGCATATTGGCCTTAATTCTACTGTTCAGCAGGCTCAGTTAGTCCTATTTTAAAAGCTCAAACTCATGACAATAAACCTGTGGTTGTAGTAGTTATGTCTTTTCCTAACTTTTCCACGAGCCTAAGACATTTAATATTCCAGGCGACTCCAATAAACTGTTTGCATCTGGGGTAAATCAGCCTGATTCCAGGGAAGACAAAAAGGCAGTGGCAAATCCCTCTAGCTGAGAATCTGGCCTACAGTGCCTGCAACTTCTCTAGAGAGGCTAATGGGGAAAATGCCTGTCATTTTGCGGCTTCTTTCTCTCCACAAACACATTTAAGACAAGTTTGGTCAATTATCCCCATGTCTCCTATATCCATTTAGTGTAATTCCTATTAAGTGCAGTTCCACCTACAGCACTAATGGGAGAAATACTGATCAACCACAGGTCCCTCTTTGCTATATTTAGCGAACGCAAACGCTTGTGATTCCAGTGCGTTGGCAGGGGAATGAGATCGTTGCAGGCTGCAGCATTTCCACTCGACTTCCCAGGAGGATAGACCAGCATGGGTGAAATCCAGAAACCTGCTTCAACAGACGTACAAATAATAACAGGCCCAAGTGACTGTGGGCTCTGCAGTCACAACACGCTGGAAGCCAGGCAGCTGAGCTGAACTAGCACTAAACTAGGCACCAAGAAAGCTCAGTTCGACTTCTGCCACCATCCTGTTGTGTGACCCTAAGCAAGCTACTTCGTCACTTTGTGGCTTTCTACCTTATTTCTTACCATCTTTGTTTTCACTCTTTGCAGCAAGAACCAGCCCCAGCCTGGAGTGTGTTTTTCATGAGTCACACCTTGGTCTCCGTGCTCATTTTAGCTTCCCCCTCAGCTTTGCCTGTTAGGCAGTGGTTTCCAGGCTGCCTGTCAGCTGCCACTGTACACTGTGCCCCAGCAGACAGGGAAATGGGTGTTGTTTGCCCTCGGGGCACCTTACTGCCCTGTCTGCAGGCTCTGTATGTGAACCCAGGGAAACGTGGTCCTCTCTCACAGTGCTCTGGGCCATCACCCTTTCTGTAGACACTGGTGCCTGATATTCCCTGCGGCTCTCTGGGCTGAGACACCTTGGGATTACTTCTCTGATGCTGATTGGAGAGCTGTGGGGGCAAACTGATGGAGAGTTTTTGATGAAGAATCAACACACAACTGTGTTTTCTCCTCCTTGGAATGAACTCTGGCATAATCAAAAGCACAGCTTGTGATTTGACCTTACGTGTTTGAGCAGACCTTGGTACAAGTCTCAGACAAGAATCTGCCTGGAGGCTCTGTGGCAGAAAGAAGTATGATCTGGCTGCACCCCACACACCCTCCATAATCAGAAGCCACCCCAGTACTCCTGATACCCAGCTTCATTAGGTCTGCTAGGTTGCAGGGTTCTGCCATAAGTGCAAATAAATAAGAATACTGACTCAAACAACAGCCAATTAAATGTGTGGCTGCAGCTTGGGATATTTAAAAAGCTTTGTAGAGGTCAGCACTCAGGCACATGTGCACATCCGGCTCCAAAAATGGCTTTTTATTGGGCAGGAAGAGGAT
>NW_008236924.1:3195505-3197652 GCF_000691975.1 Corvus brachyrhynchos | reverse complement strand
ATCAGACCTCTAGAAGGAATGCAATGAACCTTGTTTTCAAAATTTGTCCCTGTATCTTCAGAGCAGTGGAAGGCCTGGGCAGTCTGTTCACACACAGACACCAGGATCCTGCATGCTCGTCCTGCTGCAGAGCCAGAGCACAGAATGGAAACGTGGCAACAAAAAACACCAACCCTGGCACATCTTCTGCTTCCTACCCACTGTGAGCACAGGTAGTATGATTGTCAGGAATCCTGGATGTGCACAGCCACATAACCTTCAATATTTATTCTCCTTCACTCTTCACCATGCTTAAAATTGGCCAACTGGCTCCAAAACTGCTGGAGAGGGGGAGGACAGACAAGCAGAAGGTCTGTACAAGTCCTATTTCTCCAGAAAATCAGTCTCAGATAAGGGCTGGAAAGGATCTCAAAAGATCACCTAGACTGTCTGGCTGCCCCAAGGCAGGAGCAGCTCTGCCTGCCTACATCAGTCTTGACAGATGTTTGTCTGTCTTGTATCAGGCATTAAACACTGGCTTGGGAGCGTGCCCAGAAGATGAGAAAACTAGCAATCTTCAAACTACCTGGCAAGCTTTTCCATGGGCTTGACACAGCATTTCTCAACACCTGGAAACTTGGGAACATCTGCTTTCCACACTGGCAGAGCAGGGCTCAGTTACATCAAATCCTAGCATCCATATTTTCACCTTATGCGGCTGACTACACTGCCATCAGCTCAGGAACACTGGAGCAGGAGTGACTCCACACCCCCTGCAAACACCCCTCAGTTCCTGCCAACGTGGCTGTTCTTCCATACACCAATTGCCAGTGAATTCCAGCATTCCAGCAAAGCAGTTCATTGCAGGGTATTGTCCCCTCTCCCCCCACGCTGCTGGAACGGCTCTGCTCAAAGGCATCTACTGGTGCCATTTTGTCCACATACTCTGGCCCCAAATCAGTGCAACACACCACAAGACCAATTCCTGTAATGACCATCAAAGATTCTCTTAAGACACTGCACCTTTCTGTTGCCAGAACAGTAGGGGGTGGGAGTTATAGCCAAAGGAAAGGAGGTTTGGCTGGGCTGTCCCTGGGCTGATGTTGGGTTTTCAGCACACCCAAGGCAGACCACACATGAGGCAGCTCTGAGCTGTCAGATGGAGCTGGCATCAGGATTACAGTAATGTGAGAAGAAGCTTCAAATCCTCCTTTTCCAGATTACTGTTTGCCTTTTATATTTTCTATTCTTTTGCACCCTGAAATACAGCTCAGTTCATTTCAGTGCTTGACAATTAAAAAGAGAGGAGTTCAGCCAGGACAGAGTAGTGACCTCTCTTTTTTTTGTGAACTGCTGGGAGACTGCAGGTCCAAATCCAGTCACATGCTGGGTTAGTTAGGAATCCACTTCAAACCCAAAGTCCTCATTATACACATGGGTCACTCTGTTGTCAAAAAGTGACCTGCATAACATGAGTAACTCAGTACATGTCAGAAATATTTCTGACCTTATTAAACAATCTCGGTGCTCGGAAAAGAGGTTTTCACTCATCAATCACCGTTTTATTCACGCACTATAACAGCCTCATTAAATCATAAGACAGTTGCAGGAGATTTTATATGCTAATTTAATACCAATGTAACCAATTACACAAACTTCACATAATATCTTTAAATAATCAAGCGGGTACTCAATTAGCATGCAGTGACCATTTATTAAAATCTCAATTAGTTCCTTGTTTAAGACTTGTGCAGTGATCAAACTGTGCAAATTCTAAATAAACCATCCAGGAGAAGCCCTGGCCCTGAGACAGAGGCACTGCCCAGCACATTAACAGCAGAGATGTCCCTGTTCTGCAGGAGCTCTCTGACACTGCCTCTCCCCTGAATTTCATGAAGAATCAAGTAGCAGACTCAAAGAGTACAAAAGCTTTGGCTCTGATTCTACTTCAGCTGTCTCAGATCAGACTTGTAAGGTCCAGACATGCAACCAAAAGCAGTCTAATAAGTTGCCAACAATCAGCACAGCCCAGTAACCAACTCTGTTGGCATTAGAGATGAAGTCAGGTGTGCCTCACAGGCAGAGTCAGATGATGGGCAGTAACTTGCCCCAGGGCCAGTCAGTCACGTGGCCAGGCACCTTGAAGTACATCTCTGAGGAGTACTCCA
>NW_008236924.1:3171665-3195486 GCF_000691975.1 Corvus brachyrhynchos | reverse complement strand
GAAGGATGTAAAAGAATGAGGTTTGGCCTTTGTAAAGATCTGACTTGCACGTGGGAGGGCATGAACCTCTCAGACCCAGCCCCATGCAGGGCTGTCTGGGCATGGGAAACTCAATTTGTCTGTGCTGGTGATCAAGCACCACAAATGCAGAGTCTCTAAATCTTATGAATAAAGATTCCTCTTGTACCTCAACAACAGCTGGTCATCTTTGTTGCCACTGTCACTGTAATGCTTTCAGCTCCTACACAAAATGCATCACAAACATTCAACAACTTTCCAAGAGCAAAAAACCACATTTGGCCTCTCAGCTGCAATGAGGTTTTTATGTATTTCCTTATGAAAGACAATTATGTGCATCACTTCCAGCCGAGCAGTTGAAAAATCTGGTTTATATTGACAAAATGTTCCTGTGCACTGAGAGCTCCTTTCTCACCTGTGAAAACAGAGCAAGGGTTGCATGTGCAAACAGTGGTACTTACGTGTGGCACAGCTGTGTTCTGAGAAGCCGGGTGGAAAATTTAGCCCATAGCAATTTTGCATCTTTCACAGGGTTTATTATGAGCTCCCTGACAGTTTTACCCTATGGTCTCTTGGGATTGTGTCACAGTTGGTTTTCATTTAATGGTGTTAATCAAGAAGTAACTGTGAAACTGATGTTTGTCACTGCTGCAACGAGAAGACCATCCACCTGACAGCAAAAAGAAGTTCAGATTTGGAGGAAAAAGTGAAAACTACTACCCAGAGTGCATCCTCTTTGTTCATGCAGCGATCCTCCTCCTTTTTTCCGCAACAAATCTTTTGGCAGTGTTAAGTGCAATAAAAGAAACGACCATACAAACGAATGGTTGCTCCGTCGAGCTTTGCAGGGAAGCAAACCCTGATCTTTCCTGCTCAGCTGGAGGTGCTTTAGAGGAATTGTTCCACTAGATGTCAGGGCCGAGCACGGAGCGACAGCCAGGACCCGGCTCTCCGCTCCGCCGGCTCAGCATCCCGCTGGTTCTTTATCCCACCCCGCTCAGGCAGCCCTGCGGGACTCGAGGGTGGCTCGGAAGCCGAATGGTTCTGTTTGCTGCTGGAGAAAGGCGCAGGAAACAGGAGGGGGTCCTTTCCAATCGGAGTTCTGCCTTCCTTAGTCCGCAGAGGAGATTTGCGTGCGCGGATGGCTTAGGGAGGGGAGCAGAGTTAAAAGTGCCGCTGGAATGTGCTGATGTCTTATTCCACGGTGTGCAACCTGGGGAGGTTTCCAAGCGCCCCTGGGAGGTTACTGAGGGTGCAGCTCTGCAGCAGCTTAAAGCAGATCTAATAACGGAGGGAAGAAACGCTCCTGGGAAAAGCGTACTCGGCATGGTGGAGTGTCAGGAGGGTTCATCCTACTCATCCTGCCGCACAGAGCCGCCTGTGCCCTCTCACACGTGGGAATATGCATGTCGTGTATCAGATCTCCAGATCTGGATGGACAGAACTCTCAGCTGTGGTGCACAAAAGTGCCTCTGATGGGGATTATAGGGTGCATAAACTTCACTGCCCTTTCCTGCCCCTGAGCTGCCATTCACATCCTCATCCTCCTGCCATGACCACCAAGGTGTGAGGCTGAGAACCTGCATGGCTGTGAGGACCTGGTACACAGGGTTGTCTGTGGGAGAATATCATGGGGGATTCAGTCACTGGGAGTCCAGAGCTCCAGGTATGAGATTTTGGGAGATCTGTACTGGAAAGTGGCAGCTCTGGGAGTCACAGAGATGCTGGGAGACACCCTGCGAGAGAGGCTGGCTGTGTGTCAGACACCGAGCACTGAAACTCCAAGATGCAGGACAGTGTATTTAGGATTCACACACCTTTTAGCAGAGCTGTCTGCACCCATCTCATGGTGCCTTCAACATCTTGTTACCCTTCTACAACTTGCCCTGGCTAGACTGGGAGTTTCTGGACTCCCAGCTGGAATGAGCAAAGAGCCCACACAAGGGTGTGAGGTTTGTTTCTCCTGCTACCTGGAGTGAACGAGGGGCCTCTAGTATCATCAGAGATCCTTGCATACAATGCCTGGGTCAGGCCTGGGGGTAGGTGTGTCTGCTTAAATACATGAGCTTCCCCTAAAAGAACGGCAGAGCCACTCTGACTGGTTCAGCTCGTTTTTCTCTGGATTTCTGACAAATGCTTTGTATTCAAAAGGTCAGGCTCGCAATGGCACCTCACGCCCTGGAGCAGGGAGTCATTCCTCACTGCTTCGCTCTGCTCACGGCTGGCTGCTCAAGCTTGCCCCATCTCCCTGCATCTGACATCCAAACTCCTCTCAACGCAGGGGAGATGCAGCCAAGTCCTGCTATCAGCTGTCATCTCAAGTAGAGGGGAACAGCACAGTGACATCAAAAATGTGTTGATGGGTATTAGCCCATTACCCAAGTCCTGCCTGGAACTCCTATGCAAACGAGAGAGTTTTTCTCTTCCAGCAAGAGCCTTAATTCTTTTGCTGCAGCAATCATCTCACAGTCCAGGGTTTGGAGGGGAAACAGGGAGGCTGTACTGTTTTTGTGGACAAATCCTGTAGTAAACAGCTGCAAGTCTTGCAAAAGATACGTGCATATTCGTGTAAGACAGAAAGAAGCGAGCAGAGTGTTCAGAAGGTGGGTATAGTCCTAAAAAGAGACAACTCCCTCCCCTCCAGCATTCTCTTCTCATGGGCTGAACTTCGTGTCAGGAAGTACCCACCATGATTTAACTCTTTTCACTTTCAAGGAGAAATCATTCCCCCCAGAGACCAGTTTTGATGACTCTTCCATTAGTAGGTGTGAAAGCGCCTCTAGCAACCCTCTTCTCTGTGTACTGGCAACCCTGGGGAGTCTGTGAGGACTCGCAGCAGAAGGAAATGCATTGTCAGCTGCCAGAGCAGAGGGCAGACCTGTCCCAGACAAGAAAGAGAGGTGTTTAAACAACGAAAAGCAAATACGAGTGTGTTTGCAAATATACTGGAAAACCAAAGCAGGAAGGTCCTAGCCCAGCTGACTGGATCAGACGTGTTTCTCTTGCTGACAGTCTCATACGCTCTTTGTCAAGTTCTATCCTAATAGATATTGAACTCCTGTGCACATTCCATTTCGTTCTTGGCACAGGAAAAAGCACTCTTTGGACTCCCTCCTGCATCACCCAGTTCAGGTCACAAAGGTGGCAGAAAATTAACAATACAAAAAGAAAAAAGCCATTAGTTTGTGAACTCTGATCCAACGATGAGCATGGAGGGAATGCACAGCTAGAAGCTGTGCCAGTCCCAGCACAGACTAGCTTAGGTTGTTGTGAAGCCATGCTCCAAATGATCCTTACTTTTCCAAAAGACCAGTCTCCAGAGATAGGAGGGCAGGACCAGTCCTCTTGGCGTTGTGCTGATTTAGGTCAGCTCAAGGTAACTGTGAAACTGCTCCCTGAGTGGTATTCAGCATCTTCATAAAGGTCAGAGCTGGGTGGTTAAAGAGGTACCCAAACACACAAACCAACTGCCCTGGGAGCTGGGAAGTGCCCTGTGTCCAAGCAGAGCTTTCAGCACATGGAAGGCTTTCTTTATAAAACCAAATTATTACAGCCCAAGAAATAAAGGAGGTTAACCCAGACTTCAACAAAGAGGAACAAAGCTGCTCACCCTTTCTCCAGAGGATTAAAGCTGATTGCTTAACAGGAATCCAACTTAGGCAGTTTATTTTTCAAAATAGTTGGCAGCTGGTTTTATTACACAAGAGTTTGAGACACAGACTTGTTGAAAGAGGGAACCTTGCACCAAACTGTTCAAATGAAACCTTCAGCATCTTTCAGCATTGGCAATATTTAACACAAACCATCTCATGCCCTTTAAAAATATTTTTAAAGCATTTTTTGGTAAAACAAAGATATCTTCTTGTCTCTGCAACAATACTTATTCTCTGGCTGTTGGGAAGCCAAAATAAGAATAATGTCTTCACCACCATTCTGGTAAAAAAAATTGAAAAATAAGATTTGTGGAGGTGTATGAGAAACAAAAAGAATGTTTTCAAACTCCTTGAAGTGAAGGCTTTCAAATGATAGATTTTTTCCACAAGAATACTTTTGTGAGATGATATAATATGCAGTAAGCCTTTCAGAATTTGGGATCAGGTTCTACTCTCACCTGTACCAGCAAAAATAAAGAATAATAGCTATGTTATATTGATATGTATACACATTCTGTCTGACACTAAAACAAAACAGTGTAAGTATCACTGTTGTTACAAATTAATCTTATTTGATATTGCAATTAAGATGTGTTTTTCTCCAAATTATTATTTTACATTTCTCTGAAGGATTTAAATCAGACTGAGATCTTATTTATAGTTTCTAATAACTTATGCTAAAATTTAATCCATCTGAATACCAAAGACAAGTATAAGGACAATATTATTACAGTGCATAAGAAATTAATCTGGAATGATGAGATCCTTCAGATAAGTTACCACATGGCATTTTAAAATGACCTTAATTTCTCTCTTATTTTTATAATCTTAATTTTTTTGTCATCTCCATTGAGTTAAAAGGGCTATCAAAATGTTGGGTTGTGAAATCACACAAACTTATCACAGAGGGCCTCTAGAAACTGAGTTTACTAATCCTTTAACCTTGCCATATCACAGAAATCCTACCACTACAAACATCTGGGGCCACTCCAATTCTCATTAGTGATAGACCTGTAAAATGAGAGATGCCAAAGGCACTCCAACAAACCCACCCTTTGAGTTGCCATTTCTGCCACTCGCCTCAGGCTCTGTCGTAAATGTGTGACCAGAGCATCCCATTGTTTTGACTGGCTCGGGCTGGAAGTGTTGGCTATAGGCTGTGGGCATCCAACAGGCTGAGCACAGATGCATACAAGGCATTCTTTTCGTAAAAAGTAGCACTGCAAGCCTCATCTTACCTCCTCAAGTGTAGCCTCAGCAGGTTTTAGTAAAGCCAACCTCTGAAGCTTTTACAAATGTAAATGTCATAGAGGGTTGAAAATCATAATTATTGACATTTTTCATCACTGAAAGTAATTAAACAACAAGCTCAGCAGGCCTCCCTTTAATGCTTTAATGGTTTATTATGTTTTCAGGCTGCCAATCTATCCCTTTCCCTCCATATTTCAGTCACTTTTATGTTTGTAGTCCACCTATAAGGCAGTGTACTTGTTTTCTTTTTACAGTGTCTTTCCTTTAACAAGCTGGAGAGCCAGCAGGAACAAGCTGTAAATGAGATATGACATCGCAGTGTGGCCATCCTAGGAGCATATATTCAATAAATATGCAAATCAGTTCAAGTACCTCTCTCCTCAGGTGGGAAAAGGTATGGGAATATGGTCAAGATTCACTTTAAATTATCCTCTCAGTTGAAAACAATAACATTCTAAGGAACCAAAGAGAAGAGGAAGAAAGGAACTAAAATTAAGGGGGTTTCTTCCTTAAAAGGGGAATTTCTTATGCACAAGAACCTCACCTTCAAAATCCAACTGATGCGCTGATTCAGTGTGAATTACACGCATGAGAAGCATAATGAACATCTCATATCTCACTGTTAGAAAAACCCTTGTAAAGCCAGAGCAGCCACAGTGACCCCAGCACTGCCCAGCATGGCTGAAATGAGTCCCTCGCCCAGTGGAGCTGCAGGGGAGCAAATACAGGGAACTTCACTGATGTCCTTTATTCCTTTAATGGGTCAGATCTTGGTATCTTCTCATTGGTTACAGCTATAAATGAAAGGCAGAGTTGTGCCCCAGAATTTATTGGATGCCTCAGATGAACTCGGTAGAACACAAGTAATATTTGGAAGCAGAATACTCACTAATGCTGCTACAGAGTCATGGGGCCAATCCTGCTTTCAGCTACACCACTGTAAACCCAGAGAAAGCTTCACTTGGAGAAATGAATTCGTTCACATTTTATTAGGATAAATGAGGCAACTTCTGACAAATCATTCACCAAGCTGCCACATAGATGATTTATTCTCCTTGATATTTAAATAAACACATAATAAATGTGCACCACCAATGCATGTGGGAACTGAGTGCAGTGTGGCAGCCAACTGACTTGTTTTCTCCTTGCCATACAGAGAGACAGGGAAGCCACTGGTGGGAATCAGGCTGCAAGGAGATGTGCCAGGTCATTTTGCCTCTGCTCCTAATCTGCTGTATAATTTTAGAAGCAGTTTTTCCCTGCCCTATGCCCCCATCTCCCTTTTTATCATGCCTAGGTAGACTGACAATTATTTGGCATAATAACATGAGGAACTCGATTTTAACTCTGACCCACCAAACTTTAATCTAAGAAGAACCTAAGAAATAAGGTCCCGTTTTAAAAGAGAGAGAGGCTTTTATTCCTGAAAATCTCTCAGCTGTGACACACAGTTTGGAGCACATAATTTTCAGCAATTAACACCACAGATACACCAAGTCTCTAAGCCAGTATAAACCAGCACTGCTGCTGAAGGAAATGGCCTTTCCTTCCCCACACCCGCAGCCCACATTCCTCCTCACTCCCTCTGCTTCTCCCAACCTTGTGCCAGCACAAGTGTTCTTGTGGCCCCGCAGTGAACCAGATCAGGGAACTCATCCAGGTCAAAACTAACCTGGGGAAAAGGAAATTGTTTAGTTCTAAGCTGGCAGAGTTCCCTGGCCTGGTTCACTGCACAATCATGTGTGTGCTGGTGCCAGCATGGGGAAAGGAGCAGCCCTGGGCCAGGAAGGGCCAGGAAGGAGAAGGCAGAGGAATGGGAATGGTGGACTGCCCTCTGAAACGGGTTGCTGCAGAGCTGGCTTATGCACGCAGCACATATTTAAAATCTCTCTCTTCACGGAATATTTGTCTTCAGAGGATTAATGCTTCCCAGGATATTCCAGCCTTGGACATCTGCGGAGCATTGCTTCTCCCTCTCTCCCCCCAGCCCAATATACTGGCATGGAAATAAAGCCTTGAGAAACTTGAAAGCGACAGGCCTGGGGATTTTGTGACAAATGCAAAAATGCTCATATTTGTCAAGCCATTAGCAAAGGGGCACAGCTGTTGTGAGAGCCTTGACCCAGTGCCAAGTACTCTGGAGCCTGCTGAAGGCTGCGAGCCTGAATCCAACTCACTCTGGCAACTCCCACCGAGATCCCTTCTGCGGATCTGCAGCAGGTGCTCAGACAAGCACAGTGCACTCCAAGATGTCCAGAGGAAGGTTACTGCACATTACCTGAGCCACAGGCATTTCCTAAAACGCAGCTGTTGGCTACAGCACTTCCAAGGACGGTCGGGCTCCAGTGCTGCAGCTGCTTCTGCCCACCACGGAACCCAAGTCCTGCCAGGCACGAGGCAGCTCCTGCAGATCTGAGCAGGAGCTCTGTGCTGTGTGAGAGAGCCCATGGGGCTGGAAAGCCTAACACAAGAACAGTGGAGCAGCTCTGGATAGCAACAGCCCAGACCATGCCCAGCCCCAGTGGTGGCCCTGGAACTGGAGGCAGGAGCTGCAATTTCAAATCTGGAAGAAGACAAAATGAAGCCACAGCCTTCACTCCACGGGGCTGGAAATGAAGGAAGAAGGGAGGAAGGAGCAATGTTGAAGGTGTGGAGCAAGAAAAGAAGAGGCAGTGGTTGGTAAATCCCAGGGTGAGGGGCAGATGACAGCAGATACTTCTGTAGCAGCACTGTTTCGGGGTACAATATACTTGGCAGCTTCTTTCACTAACCCCACTGACCCTAAAAAATGGGTAAAGCACAGAATAAGCATCTTGGCCCCAGGTCTGACAGTCTAGGTTGAGTCTGCTACAGACAAGGGCATTAGTCAGGCTTCCTGGGTTTTCATGGAGATGATTGGTGCTCCACTCACAGCACAGAGCTCCAGACAGACACTCTGTTACTAGCTAAGCCCAAAGCATTTCATTTTGACTAATCGTCCAAAGTTCGGGGCTGATCCCAAAGTCCTTGGTCAGCAAAGCTGGCTAGAAATGTCATGCGATTTGGACTCCACCAGATTCCCAGAAATCTTTGGGCTGGAAATGCCATGAGGATTAGGCAAAAGTGAAATCTTTCTCTTAGATTATCTAGATATTATTTGTCCCTGCTCAGCAGAGCAAATATGTTTGCTTTCCATATTTGCCCATCAGTTAAAAGCTTTTTTTGTTACTGCTGCCAATTTTGGGGTACTTTAAAGCCTGACAAATCCTTCCTCTCTTCTGTACCATGTTATGTTTACTGGGAGCACTGATTAATCCCTTTCCACCCTCATTCTTCGAGAGCAACCTTCCCTGTTTGTGTTTAGGAGGAGCGGCTCCAAGGCTACAACAACCCAGACAGAGCAACATTTGAAAACGGAGCTGCCTACTAAAAATAATCAATTCTCATTCTGGTTGGTTTCCCTGTCTCTCTCAGACCTTTGGTCAGACTCTGCCACTTACTCTCAAAAGATGCAAATTTTTTCCTATCTCTAGGATTTGTACTTCCATTGTACTCTGCTGGGTGGGATGAGCACTAAACATTTTGTGTGCATAGACTGAGAGACACTTCCACAAGTTCTGTTTTGTGACGCAGGGAGAGGAATGAGGAAGGTTTGTTATGACTCAAGCCAGGGAGAGATTTCCTCTTTTCTCTGTGGTTGTGCCACTGGGAGACCTTGTCCCCAGCTATGTGACAATGACCTGCCCACCAGACTACAGCACCTTTCCCCCTGAACATGCTGATGGACCAGGCTCATGTGAGTGTGCTATAGTTTGCTTCCTGCAGAATCATTTGGATCAGTTCATCCAATTCACCTGGTACTGCCTGAATTCAGGATCATCCATGGGGTGTTTCACTGGCAGAAGGGCTGGGGCAGTAACCCCTGGCAAGGCAGATGATGAGGATCTCCTGGGAACAGCAACATCTTCTACCAGCACAGCTGCATTTGTTCACAGCTGTGTCAATTTTGACCAGCTAAATCCAGCTAGTCAAAAATAGACTTCCAGATGAATCCCAGGCCCCTTGAGCTCAAGTTGAGTGAAGTCTCCTCTATGCCACACAGCCCTTCAGCTGCTGGGAAGAGCTCCAGCAGTTAAAAACTACTGAGCATCAGACCTTGTTAAGCTTCTCAGTGCTCCCTTCTCCAAAGAGACAAAATTTTCTCTCAGATCAATCTGACTAAAAAGCATTAAAGTCATTGCAGTGCTTTAGGAGAGCAAACATGATCAGGAAATAGTGAGTAAAATTGATAATTACAGGTGGCCACACTGAGATCAAAGACAATGCAGGACTATCAGTGTTATCAAACTCCCCCTCAATCTTTCCAACAGTGGATTTAAGACTACTCTTTACAGCTACAAGTAAGCAAGTTAATAAAATAATTATTGTGTCAATGGAATGCCAGATTTTTCCCCAAATACAGCAACAAATGTTTCAGTTGTTGGTTAATGTGCAGTTCAAACTGCAGAGCCAAGGAAGAGAGATCTTTCATGGACATCCTACTCTCTTCACATGCATGCCCACGTTCTCACAAAGACACAGATCCCTCTCTGGGAATGGGTGAGCAAATAACCACTTTTTCAAGGATATTTTCCAAATAAAATCATGAAAAATCCTCAGGACTGAGAAAACACAGGGAAATAAAACTGTACACACAGGTGTCCCCACCTGTTAGCTAACTTTCTCTCACCAATTAAAGGAGTAAGTGAATTTTAAAATAATAAAATAATTTAGGAGATATCCCAAGTGTGGCACTTAAGAGGTATATTCAGAGGGATGGTTGTAAACCTCTTGTGAGGCAGGAGAATTGGCTCCTTGGTTTGCCAGTCAAGACAGGCAAAAGTCAGGTAGAGTGAAAATCATTGCTGTGATCATTATCAGGAGGGGAAGAGATGAGGTGAAACTAGAACCTGTATCTCCTCTGTGATGTGAATACAGCTCAGTCTTGATGGAGCCACCAGGATGATGTCTGTTCTTGTCAAGGGATGCTGAATCAGACTAACACTGAAAACAGAACATGCAGAGACTGGAAGGCACATGAACCACCCCAAGCAAAACTCATCTGGAGCACACACAGGGACAGCTGAAATTTCAGAGCCTTTTGTTGGAAAATGTCTACTGGAGGAGCAGGGGGCATTTAGTGGGAACTGGCTTTTTCATGACAATGTTCACCCATTATTATGCCAAGGATGATTTCCTTTTATTCAGAAAATGAAAAAGGATCTAAGAAAAATGTTGATGAAATTAAAAAGAAAAACTGTAATTGAAATATTTTCCACTGGAAATAAGGAACTGAGCCATTTGCCTGCTGGCTGTCAGTGTGCTCACTCATCCCACTGGAACTAGCCCTCCACATCCCACCTGATGCCTCTTCCCTCTTCTGCAGACTGGCCTCCCAGAGCTGCAGAGCAGCTCAACCCCCTGCCTGAGATCACAGGCAGAACAACCCAGTCTTTCCAGTCTGCCCCAGCTCCCCAGGTAATTTGGCTCAAGTTCACTGACAGAGGCCTTTTCACTTGCAGAGGGACTCAGAACTGGAAAAACTTGAGATATTTGAGGTCAGAACCGAACATGTCAGCAAAGCTGAGCTGAAAGGAATCTTGCACAATGTCTGTGTAGTCTGTGCCAGCAAGCAGTTAGTCCTAATGCCCCTCCAGTTCATTAGCATCAAATCGACTTACGAGAAAAAAAAAAAAGGAAAAACAAGAGTAAGCTCACTGTCCTTATTCCTGATCAATTGGTTTCTCAACAAACAAACCCCCTCTCCTCTCTGTAATGGTGTATCCCCTGTGCACCTCAGTGCCAGTGCCTCTGGCAGAGGGTGTCTCTTTCACATGAGGGATTACACTGCCTAAGTGCCCTGAGCTATGGAAACCCAGTGTTCTGCTGGGCTGCACATCTCCTTGAACATCCATCCCAGCGCTCTCTCAAGTGCAGCTGGTGCGTTTCTCAAGAGCCAGTCTGGGCTGATCCCATTCTCTGGAAAAGGACACACATTGTTGCTCAGCAATGGGTGTGCTGGGAAGAAATTCTAGCTGTGGCAAGATTTCAGCAGGCTGTTGCTGTCTGCAGTAAAACTGAATTCAGCTGGCTACAGCCAAGGCTTGTGTGGGTTCCTGGTGCCAGTTCACTCCCAGATCCCAGTGCTGACTGCACCTGGGCACTGACCCATTTTCACAGGACATTCTTCCCTTGTCTTGAGCTCTGTCAGCAGGCATTACAGCCACCTTCAGTGTGTAACCTTTTCTGTCTGATTCAAAAAACCAAACTGAACCTCAAGTGAGGCCATCCTGCACCAAATTGACTGCTCAGCTCTGTGCATGTGCAGATGTGCCAGAACAGTAAGAGTTCTTGCCAGGTGATCAAGAAATTCTGCTAAGAATCACAGAATCATTAAGGTTGGAAAAGACCCCCAAGATCATCGAATCCAACCTGTGAGCAATCCTCACCCAGACCAGAGCACTGAGGGCCACATCCAGGCATTCCTTCAACACTCTAAGGGATGGTGGTTCCACTACTTTTCTGGACAGTCTGTTCCAATGCTTGACAACCTTTCCCATGATGAAATTCCTCTCGGTGTCCAGCTTGAACCTCCCCTGGCACAGCTTGAGGTGATTTCCCCTTGTCTTGTCACTAGTTTTCTAGACGTGGCCAACCCCCACCCTGCTACACCCTCCTGTCAGGGAGTTGTAGAGAGAGATAAGGTCTCCCCTTAGTCTCCTTTTCTCCAAGCTGAGCCCCAGCAGCTCCCTCAGCCTCTTCTCATCAGTCTTATTCTCCAGATCCTTCCCCAGCTCCACTGTCCTTCTCTGGACATGCTCCAGCACCTCAACGTCCTTCCTGAACTGAGGGGCCCAGAACTGAGCACAAGACTCAAGGTGTGCCCTGTACAGAGGGACAATCCCTTCCCTCATACTGCTGGCCACATTATTTTTGATACAGGCCAGGTGCCATCAGGTGCCACCTGGGCACACCTGGCTCATGTTCAGCTGCTGTTCACCAGTACCCCCGGGTCTTCCTCTGGGACACTTTCCAGCCTCTCTGCCCCAAGCCTGGAGCACTTCAGGGGTTGTTGTGGCCAAAGTGCAGGACCCAGCATTTGGCCTTGTTGAACCTCACACCGTTGGCCTCAGCCCATCGATCCAGCCTGTCCAGATCTCTCTGCAGAGCCTTCCTGGCCTCCTGCACATCAACACTCCTGCCCAGCTTGGTGGCATCTGTGATGCCCAGCAAGTCTCACCCAGCAATACATGTGATATTTTTAAAAGAGTTTTGGTTGTTAAAGTTTTCAGTGTCAAATTATTCTTATTGAACACAAAGAGTATTTTCAAATTCCACCAAGCTCAAAGAGCATTTCAACCACCTTGTTTTGTTCATACACATTTATTGAAGCCCTGTAAATAATTAGTAACTTTTTGCAGCTTCAGACAGTGTAGAAACCCATCCCAACTTTTTCCAATCCCAGTATGTCATTCTGACTCTTTTGTATGCTGACTGACTTGCACAACACCACTCCGAGCATGTAAAGTTAAGCAGATAAACAATTACAAGAAGTTCAAGTTGGGTTTAATGAAAAGTACATCACGTAGAAATCCAGGGAAATCAAGCTTTTCACAGCTTTTGCAAAGTTGTATGGATAGGGAAATTCTGGTTATTGTTTGAGTTTGAGCCTGACAAGAAAAAGGGAAAGGAATAGAGTGTTGTTTGGTTAAACTCTGCACTGCAGCCTGTGTCTGGGTTGCCTGAGCAAAAGAGGGTAACCAAAGAGTCCTTGTACTGCCCAAAGCTGTAAATTCTCTCCAGCACCAGATGGGACTTAATTCAATCCATGAAGTGGTGAGAAGATTTCAATGCTGTTCCTTGCAGGAAAAATGAAACCCTTTCAACTGGCTAGTCACAGCCTCTGGGCACTTATGATTTTGTTTTCTTTATTACTTTGCTGTGAATGAGCAGAATTTTCCTTCACCAAGCCACTTGCATTTTTTACATGACACGCATTAGAGCCAAGCTGACCAATACACAACCCCTTGGGAGCTCTCTGGGCTGGTTCCAGATGCAGTGGTGATATGAAGATGGTTTCAGCAGCTCAGTTATTCCTTCCTGACACTTCATATCCATGGCACACATCTATGCTTGGATTCACGCAGTTTTTCACTGAGCCTTCATACCAAGATCAGAGTTTAAGGAAATGAAACCAAGTATAATAATAATTCTATTCATTAAGGCTAAGGCTTGTAATGGTACTTAGCCATGAAAAGATGCAGCCAGTGGGATTTTCAAATTGCCTAAGCAGATTACACATCTAATTCCCATTGACAGCCAATGGGAATTAGGTCCCCAACTCCCTTAGGCACTTTTATAAATCCTATTAGGTGTCTGTCTGCATCTTTGTATGTTTAAATACTTTGTAAACCTGAGCAAGGGTGTGTTCCCATGCTCCTCATGTTGTTTTGCAGGGTTTTGGTAATAGAACAAAGTCAGATCTTCTAACTTATCTTGTAGAAGTCAAATCAGGTGATTTTTTGCTACCTTTGGAACCTCTGATGTTAGAGGACTCCTGCTGAGATGTGTTCAGAGGTTGCTCACTAGTGTTGACTCATTGCTGCTAGAGCAACTCTTTTATCATCAGCTCCCAATCCCTTCAGCACTACCAGAACAGGTCAGGGAGTCCAGAGCAGAGCCAGAAAGCTCAAACCTTGTAGAGTTGAACCTAAACACTCAAAAATGCTTCCTCTTTATTTTCTGGTGCCATAAACACAGATACAGATTACAATGACAGCAGAGTTCACTCGAATTTTGCTGTGGCCACAGCTGGTTTGTGTTCTCCTGGCTGAGGGGCACACGGAATATGTGCAGAGTGCTAATCAGACCAAGCCAATTCCCTGGAAGCACAATGGTGCAATTTTTAAAAGCCCACAGCCATGGTTTTTCTAAGTCTTTGCGAATGCATCCTTTACTGAAATGGCTCTGTCACAATGTGGAACCAGGCAGGCCAAAACGAAAGCAAATATTCCCCCCCTCTGAAAGGCTCCAGTGTCATCACAACAATACCAGTTGAACTCTACTCTAAGCTAGAGCAGTGCTGGTGACTATTTAGAAAATAATTAACTGAACTTTACATGACATTCAGATGTTTCTTGGCTCAAATACCAGCCTATTCCTCTGCTGAATTCTAGGGATTCTGCAAACAATGAGAAATATTTGCCTAATGGTAGACTTGCACACCATGCTCATGTTGTGCTGAGTCACTGTATCAGTGAAGACAAATGCTGAAAAGAATAGATAGAGAAAAAACTTTGCTGAATAGACTTTGAGTGAGATGAAGATTTGTCATAAATATGAAGCAAATATAGGGTGTTTTTATGAAAATGTGTTACTGGGTTGGAAGGCAGTTTTTTTCAGTTCCCCAAGGAGATTCTTCAAAGAATGTGGATTTTTTACTTGTTGAGATAAAACTGCTAATGTCATTGCTGGAAACAAACAGTCTTTGGCTGGAACAGGAGTTAAATCCAGTACCCTGTGCATATCCATTCACAGCATAGGAATAAAATTGTGCTAAACAGTTTTCTCTGAGGCTGGGATGATGCAAGACTTGATGGCTGATGCTCCTTCATCGCTGTTGCTTGACATAATAATGCCTGATAACTCTTGAGAGTGGGCTCAAACTTACATCAGGGTGACAGTGTAAACAGATGTGCTACATTTTCCCTGAAAATCTGAATAAGGAGAAGCTTGTTGCTTGGCAGCCCAGAGAATGTTCCAAGACCAAATTGCCAGCTTGTAAAGAGAAAGGCAGACAGATTATGAAATGGTTGAAACAATCAGAGTAAAAAAGAAATAAAGACAAAAATACTGTGCAGCTTAGTCAACAGGACATTTTTCCTCTTATTGATGGGTGGAAGGGCAGATATCTGTGTTCATATCACATATATATGGGTACACAGTGTTGGTACTGGAATATCACATATCTGAGGGAAACTGCATTCTGAATTGTCATGAAAAACTGGATATTCAATTTATTCTAGAGAATGACAACTTCTAAGAAGCACCATGACAGATCTATGAGAACAGACAGACACAGCAGTGAACTAGATGGCTGGTAAAAGAGGGAAAGGTTTCGAATCTGGCCATGGCAACTAAGTAAACTTATGAAACACTTGCACATAATATACATGTTCTTAAAAGCCTCTGTTGTCAGCCACTGTTGCCTGTTTTCCCAAACAACAGTTGCAGTGTTTCAGTTTCACAAAGATGTTTTTGTTAGGAGACAAATATGTGTGCAGGTGCATCCTAAAACAAATGGCTTCGAGGCCAGTCGTGGGGCTGGCTTTCATTTCTGAATCAGAAAATAAAAATTACCCAAAACAGGCTTTTTACTAAGAGGGATTTACTCACAATAATAACTGTGGACCTGCTGAAATCAAGAAGATGGCAAATAAAAAGTACACAGATTGTGCAAAGTATAATGTAATCCCAAAAGAAGAGAGATGGCACCTAGTAAATATTGGTATGGAAAGATAAACTCTGAGCAGCAGATGCACATGAGACACTTCCTCACTCAAAATGGAAGACTGTCTTAATGACTTGCAGCTTGCAAGCTCCTTACTTAATGGATCCTTGACTGGGCTAAACCATTTAACACAATCCTTTAGGCAATAAATAGCTTCTACTCACAGTATTGTAAAAATATCTCCAAACACAAAGGCATCCTTCATATGCACTAAATACAAGCTGCAATTGAAAAAGCTCTGGTGTCAGACAACTCAGAAGGATTTGAGAAATGGTTTTGAGTGGCTTGTGCAGGATGTGTTTGTGCTGCAGAAGAGCTCCCAGTGGCTCAGCACTCCTAACCAGCCAGTCGAGGAGCCAAGCAGGTTTGCAGGGAAGCACACGTCACTTAGAGCAGGGACTCAGTGGCAAAGAGCTAAATAGTTTTTGAAAGATCTGATTACTGAACAGTTCCCTTTTATTGGCCATGTGCTTTCTCCATGGATGGATTCATTGGATGTGCAACAATAATTGAGTTTCATCCCAGGGGTGAAGTCCATTTGGCGACTTAAGTGCAGTCACTTGTCAGGATGGATTTTTCCACAAATGTACATTTTTCAAGTTTGCATGTCTTTTGTCAATACCTCGGCTCTCCAAGGGACAGCATGTCAACTTCCTACACTCTTACATTTGACTGGTACTGAAAATCCGTCTGCTATGGTTCTCTGAAGTCTGTTTGATGGGGAAGGCTTTTTGACAACTCCTGCCTCTCTAGAGCTCTTACCTCTTTGTTTCTGTGGTAGGTTGGTTTTTTTCCCTTTTCCCGGTAACAGAACCTTTTATTCAGTCCAGCAACATTTATGGTGGCTTTTTTCTGTTCCTGTCTGCCAAAACAGCAAGGAGTCCCCAAACTGATGAACTCTAATGAACTAGCACCTCAAAGCTTAAGGGCTGCCAATATCTCCTCTCTCAACTCAGCCCTCAGCCTCCATCCAAAGGTACGCATTAAGTTAATGACATGGGGAGAGACAGTAAATAAGTCACACCAATGGGAAGCAGAGGAATTAAAAATATTGTAAATCAAGAAAGCAGTAGAACTATCACAAAATCCCCCAGCCACTGTATTATGGCTTGTGCAACATGTTTGTTTTACTGGGTGGTACAGCGTGCAAGGCAAAATTTTAGAGCTGTCTGGCAATTATTCCAGGAGGAGGGGACAGGCAGCTGGAAATGAGCATCATTTTGCTCCCAAAGAGATCCTCAGCATCAGAGAAAGAGTAGATGGTGGCTCTCTCTTGCTTTGATGAGATCCACAAATTGAAGGTCCAGACACAGCACATCTGAATGAAGCTGAAAGAATTGTAAAGAACTTCACAGAAGAAGTTTGCACTGGGAGATGATCAATATGTTCAATCCACTGTCTTTCACGTGATGGTGGCCAAATAATCCTAAGAAAGCAGCTGTAGTAAAAGACTGGACAAGGTTACTCAGTGCTCCAAAAAATGTCCACTTGAATCCCAGTGGAACAGATCTGGTTCTTTTAGACAAGAAATACATGCTGGTAATTTATGATATTTTTTTCCAGCTGAAATTTCTCCCAGCTTGACAATAAACTCATCAGTTTCACCTTTTGAAATTGAGTTTGCTCTTTCAACTTTCCTTTTATTTCATGAAAACCTCAGTAGCTTTTATGCTGGTGATAGTGTTTGCAGTCTGCTTTTGTAAAATACTAATAGCCAACAGCAGCTTTTAAAGCCTTATTTTTGTTAAAGATATGAACAAAAACAACCACATTCCATGCAAGCAATGGAAATAGAGAAGAAGGAATGAGCCAAGCATGGAAGTCAAAGTTGCTGAAACACCATTTCTTCCCCCTAACAGAAGTTACACAGGTGGGAACCCTTCATGACAAGACTTGCATTTGCATTGTTTCCCTGTTGATGCATATAAATTACTATATGAACTGATACAGAGAAAAGAAACTCATTAAACAGCACTTTCTTGATTATTATTTGAATGTAGAAAAATCAGCAGCACTTTTTTCCATTCTTTTCTTTGAAACATGACCTAATTAAAAACTGCGGTGGGTGGGAAAAAAAAAAAAAGGCAGCACTTTAAGGCATTGTCTCCCACTTTGAGATAGAAAGCCAGTTCCTCTGACTAAAACTGGCTGGATAATTCCAACCTGGAGAGTCCCAGTCTGCCAGTCTGTGAAAATGTCTCCATCTACTGTGTTTCGATCCAAGTTCAGCTAAATATTCTGAAAAAGGGAATTTGAAGACCATCCTATGAAGTGTTACCATGGCAGTTTTAATTTCCAGCCAAAATGAAAATAAGACTAATTTTTGTCTGTTCAAGCACTGCTTTCAGATCTCCCTGGGTTTGTCTGTTTGCTTGCATCCATGAAAACGTGTACTATGACCTTTAGGAGAAAAAGCAGCAGTGATTTCTTTGACCATGTTTCACTGGCTTACCAAAGAGCAGCTGCTCTGGACCACAGCTTGAAGATGACTTTGGTTTGCCATTTCTTTCAGCTGTTTTGGAGCTATTTAGATGCATCATGAAGGAAGACTACAACTCTGTCGTCTCATGTTCACAGCTGATGGAAAGCCATAGTAGGGCTTTATCTGATGGGTTATGTAAGGCATTTATGGCACCAGTTAATCTATATGAGAATAGCCAAAGTGAAATGAGGTCTTCGGAAAGCAGTAAAGGAGACCTGTTTCCCTGTTTGTGTCTTGAGGCTGGATTCTCCTGTATGCGAGACAAACTCCCTCAGGAACACTGGTAAGAACGCCCCCCAAGGGGATCCTTAGTTATCCACTGGAACTCCTACTACATGCTTTCCACTCCTACTACATCCTTACAGAGTATTCCAGTGGCATCTCTCCCCACACAGCTGTGCATTTTCACAAAACACAACTTCAAATCCTTAAGCTGGTCACCCCTGTATCTCATCTGATTGAAATTGGCCCAACAGTAATTGCAAGGGGACTGAAAGACACAAATACAGAGATAGGGAGATCTCATATGATTTGTATCCTTAGGAAATCAGGCAAACAAGACCTTTCTGGCTTGGGGATCTGGCACAAAGCTGAGTGACTTGGACTACGATCAAACTGACAGTGTAATAAATGGGAACACTTACAGGCTGCAACCATCCCCAAGAATTCTGACCTCACTAGTCTGGCATGTGCTTCTGGTTCAGCCCTGTTCTGCTACCAGTTTTCTAACTCTGGCCACTGTCACAGGGATTTTGGAACTTGAAACCCAGACTGCTAACCAAGACAAATCTGTCAGCAGCTGACTGTTACAAAAAGCAGACAGTGACCTGTCCTTTTCTCCTCCTCACGTATAGTTTACATGCCAGAGAGGTGAATTGTTGTCAGTGGACAAAAGAACTTACTGGAACAGCTGCGTAACAGCAACCAGCAACAATCCAGGCTCTAGAGTCTTGGAATATACTGGAGCTGTAACAAAAGACTGAGGAATCTGGACATGAGTTTCTCAGAGAAGAATAAAGATCATGTGTAGTTCATATGAGACAATTCTACTGAGGATCAGTTCTCTCACACAACCTCCTAAATTTCCCATGGAAAGTACCATATCCACTTAAAGGAGGTGTCTAAGGGCATGACAGAGATAGCTGTGACATCAGGACGTAATTCACACGGGGTTTCCTGGTATTTTAAACTTCTAACAGTGGTAACATTTTAAAAACTGTATCTCCAAAGCCTCCCCAAGAACAGTGTCAGATCAGATCACATCATCAGCCTGAAGGAAAGCTCAGAACATCTAATATTATCCATTAATTGGCAATCCCCAAACCCCACATTTCCATCCTAATTTGGAGATATGCACACACTGCCAGTTACTAATGTGGGAGAAAATGAGAAACCAAAAAAACCCCAAGTAGCTCTGTAAAAATTGGAACTAATGAAGATTGCTTCCCTGGGGACATTTGTCTCACAGTTGATTGGTTTGATAATTAAATGGTAATATTTTGGCAGCGGGAATTCACCCCTTTCTAGACATCAGGGAATCCACAACAAAAAAGCAATGCTGTGAATGCCCCAGGCACAGGAAAAGCCAGAATTTACTGCTTACTGGACAATGGAGAACCCTAAGAACTTTGACCTTAAATGCTTTTCATTAAAGGCTAAGCACATCTTTTCAGGAGCAGTAACAATAAGGTCTCTCCTATTCAGTCATTTATTTTGAGGCAGCTCGTAAGAATCCTGCATAAATTTGTAATTCACTTTGAGAGCAAACCACCTCTGCATCATCTAAGTGAACTAGTTCAGCCGTTTCAAAAGATTGTGAGGAGACAGAGTGAAAATCCACAGTATGGAATCAACCTTCACTTCTTCAGGCTAGAAAAAAAAGCAGCACTGGGCTGGATGCAGCCTGATGTTAACATTCAGCACAGCCTCCCTGCAGGGACTTCTGCCCATGTTCTGCTGGCAGAAGAAGCTGTCCAAAGGGCAGGGTTGTCCTCCCAGCTCCTGAGATAAATCACCACCTCTGCCTGGCACTCTCAGTCTTCCACATGCATAACACGGGCAGTTGTAGTCCTGGCTCTAAAGCTTAAAATAGAATCACCTTCACTTCTTAAAAAACTTTGAAGTTTGCTACCTACGTTCCTTTCTAGTGAGTCAGACAGGTCCTGGCCATGCAAAGGCTGTTAGGAAATGGGTGTATCATCTCGGCAGGGCAGTGTGAGGAGAGATGACATGGGAACAACACTCACAGTCTTCTTTTCACTTCCCCCACATCTTCCACAGGGGATATTCCCGGCCAATATTCCCTGTTACTGCCTGCCCCTCAAGATTCTCTCCTGAAATGAGTGTGGGATATGGGCTCAGGTGCGGGGTGGTGGAAGCTTCACAAGCAGTTCTGCATCCGTGGAAGGGACTGGAGGATTTTGCCAGAAGCAAAACCATTCTGTGGCACAGCAGGAAGACGGGTTCTGAAACAGCCCACCTAGGGACCCTCTGCTTAGAATATGATACGTTTGTGTGTACAGGATGTGTTACAGAAAAACACCTTTGGACTCAGAAAGCTGCAATTTTTCAGAAAAGCCTGGATGGTAACCAGCCTACAGACAGGGAACATTAGTCCACTGTTGCTTCTGCCCTACTGACTAATCCTCAGAACAAACAAACTTTATGAAATTCAGATTTCAGCTGTGTAAGTGGGTAAAAAGTGGAGCTTTATGAAATCATGGAAAAAAATACTGCTTTAAATGAAAAGTTTTTCTCAGTCTGTGCCATCACTTCCCTACCCTCCCACGATATGGTTTTCCTTGACATTCCTCTTTTCCCCCTTGCATTTTAATTGTGAATTAATCACTGACTTGGACATGTCTCTACTGTGCATTAATATGGTTGATATTAACAACAATATTGCTCTCCAGGCAGTTGGAATGTGCAAGACTTTTTGTGCACCAAATGGCCCATATTAACTTCTGGAATAGCCAGGTGCAAACTCTATTGCAGTGCTCAAATTAGTTCAATTTCTCTAACTGCTTCTCCTGTAATTGATGGCTCAAATTATAATAAAATACAGTTCCTCTACATGATATATGTTACAACTACTACCTGTTATGCTGAATATTGCATTGCTTTGAAACTGCATTACCCTCTCCCTTCACCGATCAGATCTTTTTTTTAAAGGAATTACTTATGAACCAGAAAGTGTCTTCACATCATTCAGAAATTATACATATGCTCATGCACTTTATCAGCAGCTGACAGAATGGGGATGGCAAAATTACTGTCAGTCATGTTGCATTCAATGTCACATAAAGACCTGCTTTTTACTATACCTTAAAATTGACAATAAATGCCAGTCATCTCTCCTTGCCCCATTACTGCATCCAGACACAGCAAGCAGTGCTTAGAAGATACTCACCTTCATCTTTTAAATCCCTGCTTCAGCCTTTCTTTCTTCTACATATATTGTTGTTCTCCTATGCCTGCACCTAATATACTCTTTACAATTCTCTTTTTTTCCGAAGTGTGCAATTACAATGGGTCGTCATTTTTTTCATGTGGAAACAACAATTTCTATAAAACAAACAAATCAGCCAAATCCTGATGTCTTATTGACCCTTAACTGTTTCAGTTCAAATGTTATCCCTGATGGGAAAATAGTGAGGAATGGGTGCATTTGATTTTGGGGATATGTGCACCTTGAGGAGTGGCAGAGTCTGGACCCTGGAATCTGCCTCTGGTAGCCCCCCATGAGTTGGCAGCTCTGTCCCAGCACTCAGAACTCTGCAGCTGCTCAAGGAAACCAGCTCTAACAAGAACATCAATTTCATTGCACCACAGCAGAATCTGGGGAATTTGCAGCTCATCAGAAATGTATTTAGAAATTTGATCCTGATCCAATATGGACTGAAGCCACACTTACAAATAACAATATTTCCAGCCAATCAGAAAAGGTGTGTTTCTGCAAGCTCCAATTATTATACTTTATGTTATTACTTTCTTAAACAGAGGTTACAAACATCATCTGCTCCTGAAGACAAATGTCAATGTATTCACAGAAAAAACCAAAAGGCTGATATTAAATAGCGAGAGTCCTCTCTCAGCTTGCTTTGCCAGGTGTTACAATATGAAATTAAGGATCTCCCTCCTCCCAGTCCACAATGGCCACGTGCCTCACCATTTGTGGGGGGCACCAAAACTGGTGCTGAGTTCAGTTACACACCAAAGAGTCACCATAGATATTGTGCTGCAGATTAAAATATAATCTCAGGTTCAGTAGCATCCAAAAACAAAAACTCTGTTAAGAACTCTTATGAAGGGAACTGAGAAAAAAAGCCATAAACCATCACTAGGCTGGTCAGTGTCCTCTGCAGAAATTAAGAATATAGCAAGTCTTAGGCAGTAATAAACAGTGCAGTAAGAAATCTACAGATTTCTAAATTTGCAACTGACAAGGAAAGGAGCACTAGGGAATTGTTATGTACTAATTCTCATACTACTTGAACTGGTAATGCTATGAAGCAGACAATTTAAAACACACAAAAGGGACCATTTTGTCATGTGACAGTTAGAACACTGAATTCATTGCCAGGACGTGTAGTGTAAGTTCATCTAAAAAGGCTCAAAAAGCAATCAGCTACATTCATAAAACAAAGGTCCATCCAGTGCTCCTAAAGGGAAAGTTTTAGCATGAGTACTCCAGAACTGAGTCCCTAAGCCACAGAACACTGAAAAATTGAAAGATGTATCTGAGGACTGATCCACCTGCTTCCACCAGCTCTTACATTCATGAACATCTAACACTGTTGTTAGGAAGAGGATGCTGCATTTGATGGTCTGTTCAGGAAGTTCTTGTATTCAAATAGATCTCATGGAGATGTTTAGGGGACAGAAGCCGTGAAAGTATCTGTGTGAAATGATACAATGGGATGTCAGAAAGTGGCCAGGTGTTCAGCTGTTTAGCTTTCCTGACAAGTTCAGAGAACCACTAACTTTTAAAAGAAGTGACTTATTTGAGCAGCAAATGCCATTGCAACTGGTCTTTCTCATGCCTTTTTTTTGCTGGCTCTGACGGAATAACTAAAATGAAAATATTTTGCATTTGTCTTTGGGTAGAAGTTTGCAGATGTATATTGTCTTTTGGCAAAACATATTTATTTACGACACAAACAAGAAACATACATCAAAAATGAAACCGAGTCATTTAAAACTCACATTAAATACAATTTGTAAGAAAATAAATGTATGTAATGAAACTGTCTGACAATCCTGATTATAAAATCACTTTGATGACTTCACTGTTTTCATTGTAACTGTGATTCCTGCTCAACACTTGCTTGGACAATATTTGAAGATGGTCTTGTCTGTTGGTAAGAGTGTTAAAAACCAGTCAATATTCTCCTAAGGTGGCTTTAATGTAGGAGATTGTTCCCTGGGTTTTGTCAATCAACTTGGTCTTTCTCAAGAAGTGCAGACAAGGTTCCTGCCTGTGCAGTGCCTCGGTGGACGGTGGGGCAGCCCACATACTGCACCCTTCCATCTGCTTTTCAGAGAGCCACTTCTTTCCGAAATCTGGGTCTTGGGGATCTGGAAATTCCAGCGGCAATTCACTCCACACCATACCCCACGATCAGCAGATGGACGGCCATAGGAGAGAATGCTGTTCTTAAACGAGTTCCTCGCACTAAAAACGGAGTATAAAACCACATTCTGGTCCGACATGAGTTCTACGCCAGTGTTTTGACTTCAACCAGCTATTTCACAGCCTTTGTCCCTCCTGTGCCTCGCCGGGCTGTGGGCCAAGGCTGGATGCTGCACAGGCGTGAGGGAGGGTGTGAGGGCGGGTTTGAGCCGGGCTGTACCTGCCCCCCAAAACGGGCACAAGCCCTCGGTGCCCCC
>NW_008236924.1:3147129-3171250 GCF_000691975.1 Corvus brachyrhynchos | reverse complement strand
CCTCACACCCCCTCTGTGCCCGGCTGACCCCGGCCCCGTTGTCCCTCCCTGCCTCCGTCCCTGTCCCCCGGTGACTGCCCGGGGTGGCCCCTGAGCGTCCTCCCGGCGTGGCTTTGTGGCCCCTCCGGGGCTGCAGGCAGGCAGGGGTTGCTTTTCAGGTAGTCTGTGGCCTTTCCATTATGGCTGGCTGCTTTCCCGTTCCTCTCGGGCACATCTGGGCCCTTCCAGCTTTTGGTGATCAGCTCTTCTGCTTTGGGTGCCCCCTCCTTTGCCAACGTCCCGGGCTGTGCTTGCCCGTTTTGGTGTATGAGCCCTTGGAATCTGTCTCTGCTGGATTGGCTCCCAGCATGGCCCTTAGGCCCCTGAGGGGGGAACAGACAAGTCTCTCAAAGCAGGAGGGGAGTAAAGAGCCACCTGCACGTTTTCAGAGAGCTGCCAAAGTCACCACATGCTCTCTAAAGTGTTTCCCTCCTTCCTAAGGGTAGCTTTGCCTGCAGTTGCCATTGACTCGCCACCCCGGGCCGTTCAGAGGTGGAGCATGGTAGAGAACTGAAATGCTCTTTTGCACCCCTTACACATTTAAATAGCTCCGATATTTACAAGTTTGTTTCCTTGAATAAAGCCTCCTCCCACTGAAGACTTGTCTGTGGACTTGGTTATTGAGATCGCTGTGTTGGCGATGGAGAGCATGACATTATTACGTGTGTCAGCCACTCCTTCAGTTTTGGCATGAGAAAAATTTGATATAATGGAGAACTTAGCAAAGGTTGTTTTGCCTCCTCAAATAATAAATCTTTAGGGAAAAACTTGGAGCACTTCTCCATCACTCATTTCAGTGGTGCCCAGTGACGGGACAAGGGGCAGTGGACACAAACTGGAACAGGCTGTCCAGAGAGGTTGTGGGGGTCTCATTCTCTGGAGATATTCAAAACCTGGCTGGGTGTGATCCTGTGCAACCTGCTCCAGGTGTACCAGCTTTAGCACGGGGTTGGACTGGATGATCTCCAGAGCTCCTTTCCAACCCAAGCAGTTCTGTGATCAGGTTGAAGATGTCCCTGCTCATGGCAGTGGGTTGGTCTAGATGATCCCTAAAGTTAGTTTCCAATCCAAATCATTCTGTGGTTCTATAAATTGTGGAATGCTAAGAGGAAAAACTGGATGGAGGTCTGTAGATTGGTATATACCAGATGATACGAGTGACAAACAGTTGTACCTGGCCTTTCAAGTCAAAAGACTTTCAAAACTGAGGTTCTGTTTTAAACTTTTTTAATTTTTGTTTCTACAAACAGTTTTTAAAGTGGCCTGTGTGATGTATAGGCTTAAAGATGGCAAACTGAAGAGAAATGTCAGCTTATTCATGATAATCAACTGTTTTGCTCATGGTGCTGTGTGCTAGACTCAGACTTTTCTAGGCCAAGACTTGGATGACATTCAAAAACCACTGTGAATAAGTCTTGTCCTGAGGCAGTTGTTTACTTTTTACAGCTTCTTGTATACAAAGTCAACCCTGGCTTAAAGTAGTTTTAATAATGTGACAAATGAGGTATTTAGGAGTACAACCCAAATAGGCCTGACTTGAGTTCCAGGACCTTTCAGGGAAATCAAGTTTTTCTAAGTTTTACTTCTGTGGGGTTTTTTTTGTGTAGGATTAATGATCACTGTAGCACTATAATACTGTCACTGTTTTTAAAATGTTTACTTCTGAGGATATAAGGTATTAAGTCAAACAGTACATCAAAATCTGAATTGGAAAAGACATTCTATTTCCAGAACAGGTGTAAGAAGTGAACATCTCAAAATAAAAAATGGTTTTTGAATAATCTTCAGTTTTCTGGGAATAACATTATCCAAATAAAGCAGATTGTTTATTAAAAAAAAAAAAAAAAAGGGAGGGAGGGGCAGGAGGAAAGTGGAGCCTGCAGAGTAAAGAGTATTTAGAGGCATCAGGATCAATAGTCCCATTGTGTGTGGTGCAGATTTGTCATAATGTCTTCTCTCTTAAGGCCATGACTTAAAAAATTCTCTGCAGAGGAAGCTAAATGATATAATCTGCCTCATAAATAACAGCTGATGCTGCAGCAGCAGCATACTGAAGTTTCACAAGAAACTGCATTTCTTTCCATAAAAAAGGGATATGATTCTATGAGGATTTTGAAAATATGCAAAATGCTTAAAATTTTCCTAGTTCAAACTTTGATAGCTTTGATAGTGGTTTTGAGCTCTGCATCTTGACTCCATATTCAGCTGATACTTATCTTAGAGTTTCAGTTTACTCATCTGGGGTTTATTTTTTTATCCTTATTTATGTTTCAATGGCTGAGAGTGTGGTTAGGTCAGCTATTTCAACATGGAGTGCTTTTCTTACACAATTCTCACATATTTTGGTGTGTAAAGCTTCAGTAAGCAACAATAAATAGCCATGGGCTATTTTAAATGCAAAAACCCAGGTAAAAATGGTAACCTGTTAACATTCATCAAAGTCTTAGAACCAAAAAATAAGTTAGTAACTGCAAAATGCATATAAGAAATTCAAATTTGTATTTAGTATTTTTGAAGTATTTGGTCTCTCTATTTCTTCAGTGTGCTTGAAATTGAGCAATGAAGTTCATCAGGTAAATTCTAGTTTGTAATTCTCTTCACACCGCAACCACCTCTTATTTTTATGGTAGCATTTTCTGGTAACTCCAGACTATGGATCTGCAGCCTGTGGTGCATGAGACAGTTATTTTAGATAATGAGTGGTAGTCCTATTGTATTTGAAGTTTAGGAGGAAGACTGTGTGGTAGAGTATTAGATTTACTGTTCTGGGATGTGATGGAATACTTTTTGTTACATGTCTTGTTCTGCCTTTTGTTAACTTCATTGCTTTTCAATGCCAGTGCAACTCCCCTCACTTAAATATTGAGTACCTTGATTAGTTTTGACTGAACAGGAATACCTTGTTTCTGTCTGGGCATTGGGAATAAGGTTGCAGTTTAAATCAAATAATTAATAAAACCTGTCTGTACCTAGTAAGATCTGCTTGTCATAAGGTTTATTCTTGCAATTTCAAAATAACTGTCAAAATTCTTCTGCCTTGCAATTTCTTAATGGGTACTGCAATGTGTTCAACAGGTCTTCAAATGTGTGAAATTATATTGAATTTCTAGTTAGTTTGTAGTTTAAAAGATGCAGGTCTACATATTCTTATTTCTTCTGGAGTAAATTCTGTTTCATAATATTATGTGATTAAGTTAACTTAAGAAGGCAGCTTTTCACCTGTTTCAGTGTTCACTTATATGGGTTCTTTTCCCCCAGTAATTCAAAACTGAATTGGAAAGTAAACTAAACAACTGGAAAATAAATGCAGCCCTCTGTGCTGAGCTCATTGGCTCCAGGACGGTGAACTGTTTAAATGGCAGAGGTTTCTGCTGGCTCAGGGCCAGAGTGGTGCTTGGTGCAAAGTTGGTGAGTCAGGTGGCAGTTCTGAGTCACTCCTGAGGCAGTGTCAGAGATTTCTTGTTCGATTCTCTTTTGTCATAGGCTTAGGTGAGGGCTGCCGTGTAACTCTGTTGCCTCAGCATTCCAGGCAGGAGGTGGCCAGTTCCTGTGAGGGAGCACAGAGGCACATGTCACATACTCGAGCTGGCTGGTGGGAGTGTGAGCTGCAGGAACATTTGACAGGTGGGAAGGATTCTGGTCTCCTGCTCTCCCACTGCTCTGCGGCAGCATGGGATTTGCAGCTTTGTCTCTGGATGCTCTGGTGGGAGCAGTCCCAGATATTGTGGCCCTCATGGCAGAGGGTTCAGGTTACCCCATGCCTGCTCTGAAACAATCCTGTAGTTGTGATGAAACTTGAGGCCAAGTGTTGCATTTACTGCTTGTGAGCTGCAGGAGACTAAAGATCTGGAGGCTGTTTGGTACTGTGTAGAAGCAGCTTGTACAAGAAAAGTCATATTTTTATTTGTATAGGTGTATCAGTACTTTGATAATCAAATCACCAAGGGCCTTAACCAAGTTTTTCCTCAGTGTATGATAACAGAACTGGCAAAAGGTATTGTGGTCACTGAGAGTGAGTTCAGGAGTCCTGGCTGTGGAAATACAGTGTTATGCAACTTGGTAACTTCACTTTTAAGTTTTATTGGACAAGTACATGTTGTGCTTTGTGTTCCCTGTGAGATTTCTAGGAGAGCTCTACAAAGGAAACCCCATGGCTTTAAGAAAAAAAAAAAAAAACAAGGAATATTAAGAAACCCTGTTAAAACAGGTTTTAACTTATCAGAAGCTTGAAGGTATCAGCTTGGCCTAGCGGCCAAGTTCAAAACCCAGGCCATCATCTCTCTTTAGTTCTGTTGAATTTCCTCTTCTTGAAGCAGAAACTGTTGATTCATATTTTACTTTAACCTGCATGAGGGGGTTCAGCTTAAAGCAGAACACAGTGTTTGTGTGTATATAGGTAGCTCATTGGACTCCTCATTGCAATAATTTCTCTCTTAATATAACATGTCATGTTAACATTTTTGCTGTCTAGTTTCTGTCACAGACACGTAGGGCATGCAGTAAGCAGGCTGGAAGACCTTTGGACCCATTGAGATCAGATTGCTGCCTGTGTAACAGTGTGGTGAGACTTTACAGCCACTTTCTTTAAAATTCCATTAACATTCTTAGCTTTTGTGATCTTCTGCACGCATGACCTTAATGTGAGAGAGCTCCTTTTAAGCACCTTTCCATATATCAAAGGATAAGAAACAGTCTCATGAAAAAAAGGGATGAAGGTGACAGGTCTGAATGTAGTTAGGAGTAGTATTACCCAGATGTTCATTTGCATTAGTTAAGGGGAGTGAGGTAGTTGTCACTGACTTTTACTTAAAAATTAAAGGAGAGAAGTGCCTGTGAGTTTCTTGCCAGTAATAGGAATATGACAGTTGCCATGCTCCTGTTTGGTCCACCCTCCTTCCGGTTCAGTTCTGTTCATCTAGCTGTGCCCTAACTGCTTTGCTATTTGCAGTCCCTTATGTTGTAGAGTGGGAGGTGAAGCGTTACAGAGCTGTTTCCATACACTTCACAAGTTTGATGAATTGCCCCAGTATGTAATAGTTTAATTTCTTTTTAAATGGAGAGCAAATAGTCTTGTTTAGAATTGATTGTAATAGGGAAGCATTAAAACACCTTAAAATTTATTTTAGAGGTAGGCACTTGGGTCCTCTCTTACCTATCCTGATGCTACATCTATGCAAAGAGAAAGGATTTTTAGTGTTTGTGGAAAAGGAAGGATTAAAGGTGCTGTTGTCATGAGCTCCAATAGAACTAGGCAGGGGAGAAGTTCTTCTGGTTGAAAAACAGCATGTTTTCTTTAGTGCTTCTAAATGTACAGTCTGTAAAGAGGAGGGTAAATTATTGGTAAAATAGAGTGAATTACTGCTTTGATTGTCATTGCAATTTCTCGCTGTTGTAGCCTAAAGCATGTAATGAGACCTTGCGCTTCACTCCCAGGTCACAGATTAGGGAAGCCAGTAAGATAATTCTGTCAAGTAAACCAAGTCACATTATGCTGGTAACAGTTAAAATTCTGAATTTGTTGACTTCCAGTCTCATATTGTTGTCTGCTACCTCATTCTCTGTCTGCAAGATACTAAAGTGATAAATGCACACCAGTCATTTACCCTACAATTACAGACCTTACAGTTGACTTCTGGTTGCTCGTTGCCTGTAGAATGCTCATGTTTGCCCAGCATGTAAGCAGGATCCCATGTATCCTTAGCTGGGGGTTTTCAATCCTCCAGCCTAACTGCCTTCTCTTTCTAATGTGCCTGTAATTGCTCTTATTTATGGGTGATTTTCTTGTGGTTCATGGATTTATCCACCCAGACTACTGAGCTCTTTAATGAAATGCTGTTTGCTGGTTCAGTAATAGCAAGTATTGTTGTAAATGATCCATCATATATCCAGCAAAAGGGTAAATGACTGTCTAACATTTGTCCATTGCTATCTGAATCTCCTGTAAACTCCTTTGCTTCAGTTCCAGGATCATTTAGTTTTCTCTATATTTAAGATTTATTTTGGTTAGCGTAAGCGAGATCTTCAGGGCAGTGAACACTTCCATAGTTTTATGTAAGGGACAGTTAACCCTCACTGCATGAGTTATCCTCCTATTGCTGCTAAAGAGGTGTCCTGCTGATAACTGCTTTAAGAACAGCATTTTGTATTATTATTACAAGCAAGATGATGATGATTATCTTCAGCCCTGTAAGGGCTTGTCCTCTGCCTGGTTTCTAGAGAGCTGAGAGAAGAAAGTCTTGGCAATACAAAGGAAGACTGGATTTGAGCATAGCATTTGGTGCTGCAGCCAGGCGTGCCTGTGTCTGCCAAGCACTTGTAACAGCAAGTTACTTCTTAGGACTTTTCTCCTTCCCTTACAAAACTTCCAGAAAGTTGCTGGTATTAATAAGGAATAAAAAGGCTTCTAGTCTTTGGGCCGTGTAATTGAGTATGGGAGATAAGCATCTGTGAAAGTATTATGCTCTGTACACGTACATAGATACCATGTTCTCTTGTTTGAATATTCAGCTGGTGGAGTAATCCCTCAAATAGGCAAATATGACAAGCTGATGGATTTATTAAGAGTTGGGATAAGGTAGTTGTGGCCAAGCACACGGGTTTCGTCAGCACACACCAAGTGGTGCTTTTGTTAGTGCTCTTTCAAATGTGTTATTGCCATTTTACACCCTGTGGTAGCGGACAATAGTTTGTATTATGTTGTGTAAGGCTAGCTAAGGTGTTGGCTTTATGTATTTTCAGGGAGTCTAACTGATGTATGTGTGAAATGTTGCTAAAGCAGAGCTTTGTGTGTCCTTGCCAAACAGGACTGGGCTTCTGCTTGGGGAGTGCATGAAGCTGGTCAAAGATAAGAGCCTTACGTACATCACTGCGTGCAGCTGTGGTCAAAAGGATCGAGGTGCTTAACTCAGTTCTATGCTTATTCCTCTTGGTTGTGTTGCCAGTTAGTGTATTACAAAATATTAGCTGATTTGCATAATTATTTCATATACAAGGTATAATTACTTCCAAAGCATTGGGCAAAGGTTGGACACACTACTGCTTTCTCTCCTCAGACTTTGCTATTTCAGTGTGCTAAGCTGTTGCAGTTGGCCTGAAATACAATCTTGAAATGCTATCTGATTCTTCTGTATCAAGTGTTAAACTAATTTCTGTATTTATATTAAAATGATAATTTTCTCTGAAAACAGAGACAAGCCATTGGAGAATGAGTGAAGCATTGCTTCAAAGCATGGTAGGTTAAGAACACAAAAATGTCATGATTGAGAGTTGTGTGCTTCATTTTGGAGTATTTGGAATTTCTCTCATTGATTTATTCTGAAGTTTGGGTCCAGCTTGTCCAAAGTCCTAATACAAGACTTCCAATTTGAACTCATCTCCAACATGCAGAGTGTGACTGACTTGTTGACCTGTTGCTTCAAATATGTTTCAAATACTTTACAGGCATGTGCTTGATGAGGAACTTCAGCTTCCAAATTATCACTGTGTGCTCTGGACTTAAATTGAGACTATTTAAAGAAGAGGGCCAGGAAATTGAAACTCCTTGAGAAGAGCTGTTCCCTTTTATAGTTCTTTTACTGATACAAAGATGTACAGTAGCATACCATTTTGTTGAAAGTTGGCTGTTTCACAGACTTTGTTTAAATGCTTATCTGAATTTTTTGTATTCATAAGGCAAAACTAATGTAGGACAAGCGAATGAAAAGCTGAATTAGTAGCAAATGTAGCAAGTGAATGAAGTAGTCAGATTTGCACTTGGTTTTTTCCAGCTCCTTGTAGTTTTTTGCATCTTAGTGACAAGGGTCAAATATGGACTCAGTCAGAAACAAGGATTGACAGCCTCTGTTGTGTTTCAGTTTGGAGCAGGAGCTTTATTTACCCCTTCCATTTGGAAGGAAGAGCTGTTACACAGCTAAAGCTTAAAGGATGCTTGGTAGCCTCCTTAGAAAGAGCAGTTGTGTAGAAGAGCATAAACTCTCCAGGACAAAATGGTCCTTCTATTCTGCCTCTCTGCAAAACAAGATCTGATTCTAACTGGGGTGTACTCACTATTTTTTTAAGGTATGCTAAGGTAAGGTCATGTGAAGTTGTTACAAGTTGGTGCCTTTTTTCCAGAAAGCTGTGTAGGCTGTGGTGCTCTGAGTACTCTTGAGTATTTTTTCAGTAACAGTTAGGAAGAGTATTCATTACTTATTCTTGCATTGTGTGCTGTGTAATGATGGTGTTTGGGTTGCTGTGCGAGGAACTGGATAGAGGAACAGACCCAACTGGAAGCTTTTTCTCTCCCAAAAGGACTTTATAGATTACCGGGTTTTGAGTTAGTTGCCTAAGCTCATTTGCCATTCAACAGTGTTGCACATTTGAGGAAGCAGTGTTGAGATGGGAGGGGAGAGGAGAGGGACCCTTAAAGTTATGTAAGTGGAGGACATTGGACACAACTCCCTTTGTAGTTGCCCTGAAATCTCAAACACAATCAGCACTTTCACCAATAAGAAAACATAACCTAAGCTGTGAAATCTGAGTTTGTAGTTTCACAGTCATTGTAAGCGTAGGCTGATGGTAAAAGAGGTTTCACAGCCTCCCGTCTGCCACAGCCTGCACACTTCTCTCCCTTTTGCTGGCACTTGCAGACCTTCTGCTTGATGAGAGAATCTCTGACTAACCAGTTGTTTTTGCCAATTTAGTTCTCCACTGGATTGGTTCCCTGGTATAATTAACTCCATGGTCGCACAAGTATTTGTATTGGCATAAAGGAAGGAATGGTGTTTGGGCAAGAATAAGTGGCTGGGGGCAAAGTACAAGTTGAGTGCTCACGGTACACCCTTAGCATGTGATTTCACAAGCAGGTTGAAGAGCTCTAAGATTATTCTTCTACCAACAGAAAATGTCTCATTTTTATACCTGGCCATTCCCTGTCTTTGCCTTCATTGTGCTGCTGCTGTGTGGTTCAGTATTTGCTGATGCTCTCTTGCTGATAAAGCCAAAAAAGCCCTCAAGGTTTTAGGGTTCATAACTGATTTGGCCACGTGTTGTACAAACAGCTGCTCATGGCACCACAAACACTTGTGGTGATGGGGAGAGGACAGGAAGGTCGGCTGTGGGAGCCTTTTTCCTTCATAAGGCATTTTTACATATTTTTGTTATTTAAAACTGCACTGTTAGTGGTTTGTTAGCTGCAAGTTTAAATTTGTTTAAGGTTGTTCTTCCATCTCATATATCACAACTTGAAGCTCCCAAGCCAGCGTTTCTGTTTGTATCACTGTTTTGATGGAGAGGATCATATTTTGGTTCCACTCTTGGGTCACGAACTTCCGAGAAAGGATGTAAATTGAAATACAGTTTTATGTCTTGTATGGTGCTACTTTGAGTGATTCAGGCTGGAATTGGTCTTCACATGAGAAACTTTCAATTCAATTTCTGCAGCTTATTGTATTAGAAATACTGATGTATATTTGGGTTATATCAGAGTGGTGAAGTGGGTATTCTATGTGGACTGTTACTTTAAATAGATTAAATCTTTCTAGAGGTATTTGGTTTGCCACAAAGAATGAAAATACCGTGACAACACCGTTATTGTCACTGTCTAGTTATGGGTTATAAGGAAACTACCTCAAAGCTGTTGTACTTCCTATCCTGACCAGTTAAATATTGACTGCATTCTTAATAGATATTAACTGGTTCATTTGGGATACAATTAGAAATATTAGTGTATATTCAACTTACTTAATGAGACTGGCCTGCATTTTTTTTAATCTGTTGTAATAATAATGAGACCTATTGGGAGTTAGGGAGGAGTTTTTTCTCTACTCTGTTCTGAGTCAGAGCAATAGATGTTTTTCTTGGTGGTTACTCTCCCCATCCTGTCAAGCTGTTTAGAATCATCCTAGTGTAGGTAACAGACTGTGCTCAGGGTTTCCTCTCAAGACATTACTTTATACTTAGTAAACAAATACCTCCCTGTGTGATTTTTTGGAGGTGTGTGTTTTGTATCCTACAAAACTACTCAGTTGAAGGGTTCTCTAAGATCATTTTGGTTGTGAGAGAGAAAAAAGGGTTTTGATAATGTTAGATAATTTTATTGGAGTTGCAGGAGGTGAATGCATCTTCTGAAAAATAAATTAGTCTTGGTAACTTACATCTACAAATAGAGTTGATACATTAAAGATTGCTGTCACTTTTAATTATTCTTTGTTTTGACAATTACCTAATTATTTAAACTGTTTCTCTGTATGATCATGTGAAGTGGGGGGGAAACTCTCTGTTCAGAGGTATTTATTATCTAAATGAGTTAACTTCTATCAGTGTTCTGGCTCTCCTTGCAGCAAACAGATGAATTTCTTGAGACAGCTTGAAAACGTAGTGCTAATAGACTCCTAATTGGCAAGTGCAGTCTCAGCCTTTAAACTGCCAGTGTTGTTTTTTTGTTAATTCCACAGTAACTGTAACTCTTGTAACTACAGACATCAGCTCAGAAAAATCCAGTAATCTTACCATTAGTGAGTAAATAAATAAATAGTGCCTGTGTTGAGCCATTGTGAAATTTGTTTGTTGCAAATACAGTGTCATTTGAAATTATCATCCCTGTGTGGACGGGAACCAGAAACTGGGTCTCTGAGGCAAAGGGAATGGCTCCTGTTACCTTTTTAGGACACGAGTTACTTGATCTCCTGGAGGAACCAGTTTAACAAAGGGATACCTAACAAAGGAGAGGAAACATCATTATCCACCACAAATAAACATGGCTTGGAATTTTGAAAGTTAATTTGTCTGTAATTGACCAGACTCATTTCACAAAAGAACACTTGCTTTCAGTCAAAATGCGTGCTTGTGATCTTGTGGGGTTTTTGTTTGCCGAGCTACACTTTCTAGTTAATTTGAGATACCATCCTGAAAATTTTAATGAAATAATGTTAATATAACATTGCTGTTGCAATACTTATTCTGAAAGGTGTGTTCTTACTGCTTGTGCCCGTTTTTCGATACTCAGCTGTGAATAGCTCTGGAAGGACACTTTGTCATTAACTATTAACTAAAGTTTCTTTGTCCAGCTGCTTAATACAGCAGCAAAAGGACTGCTAGGTTGTCACCTGCCTTCATGGAAAATGGCATGACTAAAGACAATTGGTATTTGAGCAGGTTTAGTCTATTTAGGATTATGGTGACTACTTTTTTATTCTTGGATAAACTTGTAGCAGAGAAGAAATGTGGTAATTCAGGCTTATTAATGGATGAAGGATCTGAAGTAGGAAAGTGTTCAATTTTTTTATTTTATTAATTTACTGGATAAAAACTGAGTAACTGTGCCATTCCTAGGAACTGGCAATTCAGGACTAAAGGCCTGAAGACAGAGCAAGTTCCGGAAGAGGACTGTATTTTGTCTCTACCTGTAAAATCTTGGATGCTCCCACCTTATTCTGCAGAATTATCACTGCATACTTGCCTTTACTCTTTATACAATATAATGGGCATCTTTTGACATTGTCAGATTATGAAGGTGAATAGGTTTCCTCTTGCACAGTCCTGCTTATGCTGAAGGTGTACAAAGTACTTGCTGGGAGACTCCAAAGTCTTAATTGCAAATTAATTACAAGATGTTGAATTTCTTGTTCTTTCTTGTTAGCAAGGTAAGAGGCAAGGAAAGGTTTGGTGTTTTGAATGGCATCCTTGTTGGGAAGAGGCAGAGGATAGTTTTGGAGACACTGAAACAGAAGTTTAAAGGAGCTTGGTTGTGTGTTCTCTGTCTGTGTGCAGTGGAGTCAAGAATTAAGTTTCTTGCATCCAGACATATTCCATGTAATCTTACATAAAGACAGCATCTTCCTTAAATTGTCTGGTAATGGTCTTCTGGATTGGATTTCAGTACTGGATATGAAAAGAAATTCTGCAGGTGCATTAGAGCTATTGAGTGTAGCAGGTATTGTAGCTCTTCTTGGAATAATGGAATAATTCATGCTTTCAGCTTCAAATAGCAAACAAGCAGACTGAAAGTAACTGATTTTGAGAGGAGAGGCTGATCAGCTTCTCTGTAGTGACATCAGTATTCATTTTCTGATTTTATTTTGATTATTTTCCAGAAATAAAAGATCTGAAATCTGTTGTTGAGGTGGTGCATTTTGGGTTTTTTTGCAGACAATAGCAACTGTAGAATTAATTCCTGTAAGCTTAGAAATAAGCTTTGTAAATGATAATGCACTTCACTTTATAATAGCCAGGATAAAGGTAGTTGATCTCAAGTATTTCTCACTCCTCCTGAATACTTCCTGCCTAGCAATTCCACTGTAAGACATTTGCATAAATAAAGGAAAACAACTGCTTATGAACCTGCAATTGGATTGCTTTGTATAAACTCTTGTTTCCTCTTCCTTTCTCCTGCTCAGAAGTGCAGTTCAGCTTCTGCCTCAGCTTTAGGACATTTTCCAGGGCACAAGGCCATATTAAAAGTGCAGTTGAAGGTTTTCTGGTTTAGTTGCTTTACCTGCTACTTGGACCATACTCTGTTGATGAGATACATGTCCCAGGCTTTCCTAGGTAATGTGATGATAATACTTTGCTACCACACAGATGGAATGGGGAGCTCTACAGAGTCACAGCTCCGTAGTTAAAGGCTGGAGGAAGCTGCAAGCCCTTCACAGGCAGTCTGGGTGTTAGGGATGGAGAGCAGCTTGTGTTACAGAAGGTTGGGTGTGTTCAGTGTGTGTGATTTATGTGCAGTTGGCATGCTGTTGTTTGACCCTGGCTGCCTTGAGCCTGAAGGGTCAGGGAGGGGAGCTGGTGGGAATTGGAGTTCTAGAGGCAACAAGGGTAGCACGTCCAGAGTGGGACTCCAGACAGATCTGTTCATCTTACCTGTACTTTGCCCCTGAATCTGATCAGAGAAGAGCTTGTAACAGCTGTTTACTGTTGGCTTAGAGGAGCTACCTGTACTCAGGTTTATTCCTCAAAAATGATCACAGAAGGTGATTGATATTGCAAAGTATGGGGGTGCATGGGGTGTCATGGTGCCAAAGTGATGATATGGCAGCAGAGAATGATCAGTCTTTGTGTTAAAAGATTCAGTGTTTGCACTGTTTAAACTTTAATCAGCCATCCCTGGTGGAACAGCAAGCATGTGTTTAGAGTAATGCTTAATTTGTAATAAATTTGGTATTAGGGCAATGTTTTAATAGTACTCAGCTTGCAATGAAGGGATAGCTGAAACTACAAAGGTCATTAAGCATGGCCCATTAATGTTGGGGTATGTGGTTTTTGGCAATATTAAACTCCATGTAACTGCATGTGCATTCTTCTGTCCTCACCAAAGACACTGTCAACTGAAAAATAATTGAAATAGTTCTTTGAGTAGGAAAAGTTTGGATTATTTAGAATTAAATCAGTATGATTACTTGCACTGAATAGATCTGTCCTGTTCACAAGTGTACTGACTCCCAGGCAACGTTCCTGCTTTTCTAAGTAAAATTTCTTACCTGTAACTATTCAGCTAATACATTTCAAGCATGTATGGCATCGGAGGTTTCCTTGGCCAGTTGGTGCATTACTGTAAGCTTAGAACTGTTACAAGCTCTTCATGGTGACAGAAAGCTCTGGTATGAAGTTTTTTGGTGAACACATTTCACATGAGTAGTGAGTGACCAGTTACAAATAGCACACAATTGAGGGAGCTTTTAGAGGTGAGTGGGGCCTATCAAAGCACTGGTACCTTTTGGGGATCATCCTAAAGCACTAATGCCACCTCTTCTGAAATTCTGAAAACCTGAGATATTAGGAGATACTTCTTAAATACAGAGGTCAATACAGAACATTTGGGAGAGTGTGAAGTGTCATACCTACTGTTAGTATTATTTTTACTGTGAGGTTAGTTTTTTGGTTTCTTTTTGTTTTTCTCCCTATCTTCTGCCTCCATTCAAGGTCACACTCAAAATTTTTTGTGGTCAGAAATAGGAAGTCTGAGGTACACTAGTGGGTTGAAGTTGCACAGCTTCAAAGCTCACTGTTGCCTCATGCTGAGCGTAGCTACAGCTTCCTTGTCCTCTGAAAATTTCTACCCCTTTTGTTTGTTGTTTTGAAAGAAGGATAAAACCTTATCCTTCTTGTAAATATTTCTCTCTCAGCATTAAACTACTGTGCCCTAATCCTGAAAACTCAGTGGCTGGGAGTACTTGCAAGTCTCTTTATCTATCAAAGATTTCTTTAAATACTTGAGCTGTGGACTTGAATGTGGTCTCTTAATTCTGTGTTCGTACAAGGAAGGAAGTAGCACTTGATACTTACTTGGAAGAGGATTTATGCCACCTTATGAACATCTGAAACCTGCTTTTTTTTTTTTTTCACACCTATGCTGGCTAAATCAGTAACTCTGCACCTGATCCCAAGTCTTCCAACACTCAGCTCTCTGAGGTGTAACCTCAGGCTGTGCAGTTGTGTGCACAGCACACACGGAGCATCTCCTCCCACAGAGCAGCTCACACCCTAAACCTACTGTGCCATCAGCTGCAGTACCTTGACATGGCTTAAGATAAAATCTGTTCACATTAACAAACAGTGAATGCTGCTGTTCCAAAGCCAGCAACCACACACGCTGGTATGGGCCTCAGGCAACCAACTGCCTGTGCACTCTGGGATTAAATGATCCTCACTTACTGAAACGTGACCTGAAATGTGCACTGAAACCAGGTGAACCCTTGGCACTTCTACCTGGAATACAAGCTGATCCCAGACAGGATCTGTGAGTGTGCTATGAAAAAACACTGACATTTTATCACACAAGTCGCTGCCTTGCCATGAGTAGCAAGTAGCAAAAGAAACAGGCTCATATGTTTTTTTTTTTTTTTTTTTTTTTTTTTTTTATCTTCAGGGAAAGCTACTCTTGCAGTTACAGGAATGCTACGAAGTCCAAAGGAACACAGTTCATTGGAGGGTGTAAGCTATGGCGAGAAGTGCCTCTCTCTCTCTCAAAATAATGTATTTAAATTTTAGTTTCTTGTTGCAATTGTCTACCAGGTTGTATTGGGATTGACATTTTTGTGCTGGTATTTTATTTATATAGAAAGCATTCTACAGAAGTGTGGGTTTGATTAGATTTCACTTACACTTTGTCCTACTTGGTCAAACCTTTGTTTCCAGTAGGAGTTGTGTTACCTGACTGGACCACAAATAGGGAAAAATTAAAGATAAAGCACGTGATGGAAAATTTGCAGCAGCTCTTACTGACTCCTGAAGGTTGAAGTGCAATCTGAATTCTATAACGAGATGTAGTTAAGTCTAAAGAAAAAAAAAGGCAAAAATTGTTGCAGCTTGTTTGTTACAGAAGAGAAAAGAACTGAAGTGTAAGAAGCAGAGTAGCAAAATAAGTGTGAAGATTGAGCAATAGTAAATTGAGTCATGTGATTACAGCGTGCATCTGGAAGTCTCTTTAGTTCTGCAGTTACAAAAGATTACACAAATTTCGTATGTCCACTTCTTTTTTGACTATACAGCTGCTGTTGTGTGACCATAGCATGTTGAACTTTGAAAGAGATGGCATCCACAGAAATAGGAGCTGCAAAGCAGTGACTCCAATCTGATGTGCCAGATGGAAGCTTGCATGAGGCAAGGAGAATGAAAACCTGCACAGGACAGTAGCAGCATCATTTTTATGTCTGAATCAAAACCAGAGCTGCTATTTAGTGTGTAACTGTCCCACCAAAGTGTCAAGTGTGGCCTCAATGGCAGCTTTTTTCCACTTGTTTGTGAAATTGGTTTTCATGCTTAAGTTTAATCAGATGTGTCACAAGAATGCTTTAAGTGTAATTGTCCTCTAATTTCAACTAAAAATGTGACCTAGAAACTAATACTGAAAACCAGTGGAAATACTAATTCTTACTATGTAAGTTAAAAGGAAATATTTTGATTCGTTCTACTTGCTGGAGTGTAGCATTTACTTTCGTAAGTTACCTTTTAAAGAATGCTGTTTGAATTAAGTATAATAAAATGACAACACTATTAAGCCTTTAAAAATGGAACTGCAGAAATGTGCATTTGAAGGGAAGATAGTCTATAATTGATGAAGTTTAGGGGATGGTAACTGAAGAATGTGAGGGTGGGTGTTTGGAATGAAAATTTCCCATAAAAAATGGGGAAATAGAGAAGTGGGTCTGGACTTTAAATGAAGATACACTTTGTATAGAGGTGGTACAAATCCACAATCAATAGTATCAACAGAATTCTTGATGAGTTTGAGAAGTTATTTACTACCACATATTAAGATACATAAAGCAGCCATGTATCTGTTGGTGAACCACAAGGGATTGTTTTATATAAGAGTATGAGAGTATTAACACTGACATACTGCAGGGAATCTGCAGTAGGAGAGGTGAAATCAGTCTTACATCAAGTGGGGGAGGAAGTGTTTGTTCCTTGCACAAATACGCTTTAAAACTGCCATATTCCCATGCTTCATGTTTGTAACATCTGCAAAAAATAATTCAGCTGTAGCAAGCGATTACAAAACCATTGAGGATATAGCATTCTGCAGCTGGGGGACTTCTGAGAAGGGGAAACTGAAAGGGAGGACTTCAGTAAGGTGCAGCATTGGTTTCTGTAAGTGAGAGATCTGAGTTCTCCAACAGGCTGCAGTTTAATTTTTAAAGTCACTGTTCTTTTTGACAGCGTGTATGGTGGATTTTGGGCTATTTTGTTTACTTGGTAGTCTTTTGTGATTAGAAGTTGTAAGGCACAGGAAATAGCTTTATAGTTCCTTCCTCCCACAAGTTGTAATTCATTTGTGGCCATCAGGATGTTTTTCTTGGCTTATCTCTTTCTGTTCAGTTTGCCTTGCACATCTGCCACATAAATTATGAAACTGAACTTGAAAAGCTGAAAATGTATTTCAAATCCTACCATACATAATGAAGATTGTATCATTGGTCAGAAGGAGTATGACTGCTCCTTGCATAGAAGATCTGGAATAATACCTGGCATTCATGGACTAAATTGACTGGTGTCATATTTGTAATGGTTCTGAGGAGTGGCTGAAAAATAAACAACTTCGAATGGTCAAGTATCACTAATGTTGTGCTGTTACCTCTCTGTAACCTGAGGTATTTCACCAGGCATTTTGGCAGATGGGTCCCCATCTGTTTCTTTGTTGAATGCGGACTGCTGGCTTCGTATTTGGTATCCATATGTTTTATCTGTAAGGCTCTAAATCTAAGCTGCATGTTTTATAACAAAAGTGACATTACTGACAGGAGCAAAATGAAAATGCATTAAGTTTGTTACATGTTTTTTAGTTAGTTTGTCTTCACCCAGCAAGAAGAAAGAGGCTGGCTGAGAGTAAATATATGAGTTCACTGAAGGGAAGAGCAGCACCATCTTTATTTGGAAGGCGATTAATGTCTTCTTCTCTGAATACTTGTTAATAGCATTAGGTGCATAGATGCCTAATATCCATTGCATTGTTTGGGATAACAGGTGGATAAATAATGTCCTGTGTCTGTGAACCAGTCTGCACATTGAGCTGACAGAGTGTCATAGCGTAGAGAAATCTCATCCTGAAATGCATTTTTCTCTTTGACTTTGTATTAAATCCTTTTGGTTTCTTGGAACACAGGTTTGACTAGTGATCATCCGAAATCCCTCAGAGCCTGAAGGAAGGGATGCTCACAGAAACAAGTGGAGTTAATAGATACTGCCCCTGGTTCTGGAGTGCTGCTTGCTCTGTGTCCCAGCCTCTGGTGGTTTGGGAGGCAGCGCTGTGCGGATCGGGATCGATTCTTTTTTAGCTCAGCAATTCAAATGCTCTGTTGAAAGTATTTGATGCCCAGATGGATAAGTATTAAATGATTTTTTTAATTGGCAAAAGTGTTTCTGGAAACTAATTAACAATTTAATAGATGCCAAGATTCCCACACCTGGGAGTGGGGGAAATAATGTATTCTGTACTCGCGCAAGTTGTGTAGCTTTTTTATTTACAGTATGTTCTCAGTAGTTGAAACTAACTTCTGCACACAGTTTAAAAAAGGATCATTTAATATTAAAGCAACTTCTTTGCATTCTCAGAAAGCTTTCCCTCTATTTCCACCCCTCCTTTACAGGAACCTTTTAATCTAGATACTAAAAATAGTTCAGATGCATGACTCATAGGAGTTGAATGGTGAGGATGAGATGGTGTTCACTCTCGTCTTTCACTGCTCTCTCTGAGGGCTTCATCTTAAATGCGTGTGTGTCTGTGGGTGGGGGTCTCCTAGATAACTGTATTGTGAAAATATTGCCAGGGCCTGCCTTGTCTCTTCTCCAGATGTTGAGTGTTCACTTGGCTCATTATATATAGTGCATTCAGTCCTTCACTCTTCCAAAAAACAAATGCAGCTACAATCTCAAATGTCTAGAAGCAGCTCTACATTATACATTAGTCTCATTTTGCCTTAAGTTCTCAGCCCCTCTACTGATTTTTGGGAAATCTGAAAACAAATTGCTACTGTTGTGTTTGGATAATATTCCTAAAACATGCACCGTGGATCATGTGAGCAGTAGCTCGTGGGTCCCTATCTTGTCTTAGTCGGTGACTGCAGCTTCTCAGCTGAGGGGGAACAGCAGCTGAGCTGTTGGCAAAATCAGCTGCTTGAAGACAAAGGCGGCACTCGAACTGCAGGGGTAGGGAAGTGGCTCAGCCTCCAGGTGTGAGTTACTGCTGCCTTCGTTCAGAGCTGTACTTGGAGCTACCACCGTGCTGGTGACACCATCTCTGAGAGAAAGCACTCTAGTTATCACCTGTGTGCCTTTCCATAGAAGTAGTGGGGATGTTTAGATGGAGATAGGAAAGGTGAATAAATGAACCATGTGCCTGTGTTCTTCCTTATTCAGTTCAAGCCAACTTTCCTTGTGCTGTACTTCAATGTTTTCTTAACTATTTTATGCCATTCATGATCCTTTCTGGTTGCATAATGCAATCCATTCAGTTTTAGATCCGAGAAGCACCAGCACAGAGCTGTGGGATTGTTTCTTTACTGGGGTTTGTCCATGTGGAATGCAAGCACTGTTAACTGTAATGGTCTCCTTTGCTATGTCACCAAGTGAGGTGATGAGATTTGATTCAGAGTCGGTAACATCTGTTCTGTCATGACCAAGTTTAAAGCGTGCTTTGCCTTTGTTCACTGTGAAAGTCACAGGAAACATAGAAAACTTTCTAAAAATAAGGAAACTACTAACAAAATTACTAAAAGAATGAGATTAAAGTATTAGTATGTGAGACTGCCTTTTGAAAGGATAATGTTAAACATTCAGAAGATAAAATCATGTTTTGTCTGTTTTGGCACATTAAATAACAAAAGGTTAAAGTATTTGCTTCTTGTAAGACTTTGGCACCACACTTCATAGTGCTGTGTAGTAACAGAGCTTCTCTTGTCCTCTGTTTATCCAGACCCTGCCTGCTCTACCAGACTAATTTCTTTATTTAAAAAAAAAAAATTCTTAAGTGTTGCTGTTTGTTTGAATAGCATTAATGTTCATACTGGATGTATGGTACATACATGTGAGTAAAGCTTGAATTTTTTTTCTTCTGTGCTTAGTCCTTAAGCAGATATTTGCAGAATGGTGTTTCATTGGAAACTGTTAATGGTGGTAAAATGTACAAAGTTTCTCATGTCAGCTTTTAGTATTTTAGTGTTCCCAGTTGTAAAATTAAAAAAAAAAAGGAAAACAGAAGGTGCATAATCCAGTGGTGTCCTTGGAGTAATAGTTAAAGGCATAATATTATGCACATAGGAGTCCCATGTATACATGATAATGTAATTGGTTTGAAATATACATTGAAAAAAATTTAACTGTGTAGCCAGGTTTCTTGTTCCTACGGCCGAGTCCCTCAGCACAGTGGGCGGCTTCCCAGAGGCTTGAGAAGTGTTTCTAATTAGGCTCACCCTGTCCAATCCAATACCTTTATCATCACTATAAAGAAATTGTTGTAATGTCCCCTCTCTGTGGCTTCTGGTTATTTTAGTTGTCATAAGATTAGACCTGGCATTTCACAAATCTTCTGTGGATCTGATGTCCAGAGTTGTGCTTGTGTCCTCGGTGACACCACCCACATCAATAGCAGCTCTAATCCTGATGGTGCTTTTAATGGAGTGCTCTGACTCTTGCCCCAGGGCATATTCAAGGCTTTTACATTTGTGCAGAAACACTGACAAAGATCTGTTAGGCTTTCTGATTCTTTAATATGTTTTCAAGTAAGTTGCATTCGGAATGGATGGATATTTATTATTCTTTTGTTACCTTTAGTGTAGAAATACCTTCTTTTCTCGTGGTACTTATTTTTTTCTAGGCAGGTTTGCTGTGCACATGTTATTGAAAGATTTCTGCATGTTTAAGAAACTGCTGGTATTTGAGCATTCATACAAAATGCTGAGTTTGTGATGTTTGAAGATCTGAAAATTTGAGGTGTAACACTATTCATTTCCTGATAAACGATTATCTTAGGAATAGTTCCTTCAAAAGAACATTGCTCCCAAAATCTGGCCGTGAACTGCAAGCTTCCTTTATGAGTTGTGATTTCATGCACTTTGAATGTATTGTCAGGGTGGTGAGGGAACTGAACACCACTGACCATGGAAAATATGTGGAAAATAGAGGAGATGGGGAGCATGAAGTGGAAATATCTGTGTGATGTTCTTTTTGCAAAACCATGGGCACTGAAGTATTTACTCTTCCTAGTGCTTTATGCTGCATCCAGGGTTCTCACCAAAGTGTTAAATCACATGAACAAAAATTGTTGCATCTTTTCCTTTAGCAGGTTTGCTGGCAGTGTATTTAAATGATTGCTATGAAATGTTGAGGGTTAATTTTAGAGTAGACATTAGCTGAGAAAATACTCTTGTGTTTCTCTTGCTGACTTTATGCAGAGCCTTGTGTCCCCACATCCATGTTTCCAAAGAGTTTCTGGTTCAAGGTATATGGTGTAGAGAGAATTAGGCTGGGATTTTTTTTCAGTGTGGAACCAGCAGTGATTGATGTGGATAATTAGTTCAGGCACAACAAAACTGATTGTAATGTTACCAATTGGAAGCTATTACTACAAGCAGTACAGTTATAGTTGTGTATAAGTGATTGTAATCTCCTAACAGATAATTGAGCTGACTTCAGTTACAGCATATGAATCTGTGGAGAACACCTCATGGTCCTGAACAATGAAAAATCTTCACTCTGAAACAAACATTTCAATTCAGGATGTAGTGTTTATTTAATTTTTTATTAGCATCTTGGGTGGAAGTACAGTGATTTTACTTAGCCAGCATAAAAGTGGTTTTAAAATAATTTCTTAGTCTGGAATAGAAAATAAATTCTTTATCAGTAATTGTTTTGTGGATATTTTAAGGGGGGGAGGGAGGAAACCCCAACAGTGATGAAGCACTAATATGTTATGGGGAGCAGAATATACCTCATGGCCGTCAATATTGTCCTTCTGAGCATTACAGCTTGATTCATGTGGTGGTGTGTAAAATCAGAAGCCTGAGCAGAGTAGGCAGATACATCTATTGGAGTCTGTTGAAATCAAACACAGAAGTTTTCTGCAGATATATTTATCACTTACTAGTGGTCATGTGTATTTATGTCCACATTGTGGGTTATGTTCAGTGTCTGCTGATAGGGAGCAGGAAGACGGGGCTGCTCTTAAAGTCTGCCTGTTTTTTGTGTCATCTGTGAAGTGTTCCTGCAGTCTGTAAGGTTTTATTTTCGTGCAGGTCATCCACAAGCTGCCTTTCATTTCCCTGTTTCAAAGAATAGTGCTGAGGACAATCTCAGACCTGTAGGATTTTTATCCTCTTCATGCCTGAAAGTTCAAGTGCTTTCAGACTATTGCAGCTATAAAGGTTGAAGTGGCAGATACTTGGTGAATGTTTGGCTGCGCCTTCATAGGTTCTCTGAGCTGAGTTTTACATGGGGAGGTACAGAACTTCCTGTCCCCTCTTGCTGCCTGCTTGTTCTCCCTAATACCAGCTAAACAGCATTTGTACCTCAAATTATACAGCTGAGGTATGTGCTTCCTCTGCTCTTCCCTTCTCGCTTATTTCCTTGGGTTTTAGCACACTGTAGGTTATGACACTTTAATCTCAAAAGTAGCAATCTCAAAATGTAACTTAAAATTTGAAGCAGTTTACGATTGATTGAATTCTTTGAAAAATGCAGACAAAATTGTGGACAAAGTAGGATTTCAGGGATAAGTGGTACAACTATTAATTTTCAATATATGTCAAATGCTAGTTTATAAAATGCATGTAAAACATTTCTTTACAGGGAAATGTCTTATTTTCTGATGCAGTTGGAGATGGTCAGGTATTTACAGCTGTTACCCACTGACTTTCATTAGCCATGTCCATTTATTCACATGGAGGGATTTAGTCTCAGACTTGAGCTACCTGTTCAGTGTTGCTCTAAATTGCAGATGTAGGCATTTAAAGTTGCAAGGAAATTAAAAGCATGTTGCTGACTGTCACAGTGTTGCTCGTTCCATAGAGATGTGACAGTGCCCTCTCTTGGCTTTTGAAAACAATTTTATTTTTTTAAAAAGAAAATTATACTGAAATAACTTTTTAGGGGTATAATAAAGAGTAAAAATCTGTTGTCATTAATCTCATTTAATAGACTTAAATGTAAGACACAGAAGAATGCAACAGTTTGTGGTGTTCATGTCAACCCCTTTATTGCTGTGCACTTATTTTGAGTGTAACTTTCCAAATGTACTTTCCTGCTTAATGTCTTTGTCCATGTCAAAAGTTTCTGTAAATGTTCTTGTCACGAGATTCCAGTGATGCAGGGTTTCTATGAACGATTTGGGGTGAATCCAGATGCAGTCTGGCAGATAGGAGGGGGTTTTAAGCACTGCTTGAGAAGTTCCTTTCTGTCAGCCCCGAGTGTTGCACGGCCGTTTGTTTGCAGAGCAGCCTGTCCATGCGATCCAGCACGATTCCTTGGAAGCTGCCCAGGATAAACTAATCAGAGAGCCCCCCCTGGTGTCGGAAAGTGTCCTCGGATATTAAATTTATATCAATCACAGGAAGTCTTGGCAATCAAGCTAGTCACTTTTTCCCTTCACATCTGGACATAAATTATTTTTTTCTGCAAAGGTCACAGGAATCATGGGTAGGGCATGGAATGAGGGCCATAGAAAACATGGGAAAGGAAGAATAAAACTGTATTTCCACCTTTTTAGAAATGGTTATTTTTAAGTGACCTGGAATGATGCCAAACTATACAACAGTGAGGGGTTTTTTTTCTCCTTGAAGTTTACATTTGTTGCTGAATTAAATGTGGCTCTAAGATGCTTTAGTTTGGAACGTTTCATTCCATTAGATCTCAGCTTGGCGTTTATAAAAAAAGAGCTTTCTCTTAGTTGCTGAGAACAATAACTTTTCTGCAGGAGGGGTTTAGAAGTCGAGCATGTTTCTGTACTTAGAGGCTTAACTGCACCATTTTTCTCTTGGCATTACTTAATTTCCCTTGTTTTCCTTCCGTTTCCCCCTTCCAGCCGTGCTGCTGCTTTAGCCACGTGCTCTGAGCTCTTACATAGCCAATGCTGCCATTTGTTTTTGTACACTAAGTTTGCATCTCTTCAAGCATTTTCCATTCTTAAATTCTTTGCTCTAAGAAATTAAGGAAATACTTCATTTTATGCTTCCCCCTCCCAAGTCTCCATCAAGTCTCTCAAACAAATGCTTAAGGAGGGGTTATAAAAACAAGCAGAACCTTTCCATTCAGTTCCCTGCCTTTCCTTGCTTCGGACAAGGGAACCAGTGTGCTGGAAGCTGCAGATTCTGAAGCCTGGAGCTTTGGGGTTGTGTTTTTTCCATGCATGTGGGAAATAAAGATGGGATTGGTTTACATTTGTATGTACAGTAAAGAAAATACCAGAAACAGAAGCTTGAGGTGCATTCAGCATAAATGAATTTGTAAAATCTTAATTGCTGTTGTTCTGAGCTACTGCTGTGTTCTTACATGCTTGCTGTAATATAGATAGGTTCTGTGAGCTTGCTGATTATTTATTCAGTCATGTAGCTTATGCTCTCTTTAGACACAAAGTTGAATAAAATCATACATCAGGATCTGACAGCAGGAA